>NW_024470892.1:360578-513771 GCF_017639515.1 Carcharodon carcharias
GGACTGCTCTTCTCTATAATATACACAGAGGCTGCTATTCTCTATACTATGCACAGGGACTGCAGTACCCTATAATATACACAGGGGCTGCTATTCTCTATAATACACACAAGGACTGCTATTCTCTATATTACACTCAGGGACTGCTATTCTCTATAATATACAAAAGGACTGCTCTTCTCTTTCATATACACAGTGACTGCTCTTCTCTATAATATACACAGAGGCTGTTATTCTCTATAATATTCACAGGGACTGCAGTTCCCTAAAATATACACAGGGGCTGATATTCTCTATAATATACGCAGGGAGAGGAGTTCCCTATAATATACACAAGGACTGCTATTCTCTACATTACACACAGGGACTGCTAATCTCTATAATATAAACAGTGACTGCTATTCTCTAGAATATACACAGGGACAGCTATTCTCTATAATATACACAGGGACTGCCCTTCTCTATAACACACACAGGGACTGCTCTTCTCTATAATATACACAGGGACTGCTATTCTCTATCGTATACACAGAGGCTGCTATTCTCTACAATATTCTCAGGGACTGCTATTCTATAAAAGACACACAGGGACTGCGATTCTCTATAACATACACAGGGACTGCTAATCTCTACAATATACACAAGGAATGCTATTCTCTATAATATTCAAAGGGGCTGCTATTCTCTATAATATACACAGGGACTGCTATTCCCTACAATATACACAGTGACTGCTATTCTCTATAATATATACAGGGACTGCTCTTCTCTATAATATACACTAGGACAGCTCTTCTCTATAATATACACAGAGGCTGCTATTCTCTATAATATATACAGGGACAATAGTTCCCTAAAATATACACAGGGGCTGCGATTCTCTATAATATATGCAGGGACTGCAGTTCCCTATAATATACAAAAGGACTGCTATTCTCTACATTACACACAGGGACTGCTATTATCTATAATATACACAGTGACTGCTGTTCTCTATAATATACACAGGGATTGACATGCTGTATAATATACACACGGACTGTTATTCTCAATAAGATACACAGGCACTGCTATTCTCTATAATATACACAGGGACTGCTATTCTCTACAATCTACACAGTGACTGCTATTCTCTATAATATACAGAGGGTTTGCTCATCTCTATAATATACACAGAGGCTGCTATTCTCTATAAAGTACACAGGGGCTGCTCCTCTCTATAATATACACAGGGACTGCTATTCTCTATAATATACACAGGGGCTGCTATTCTTTATAGTATACACAGGGATTGCTATTCTCCATAAAAAATGCAGGAAATGCTAATCCCTATAATATACACAGGGATTGATATGCTATATAATATACACACGGACTGCTATTCTCAATAAGATAAACAGGCACTGCTATTCTCCATAATATACACAGGGACTGCTATTCTCTATAAAATACACAGGGATTGCTATTCTCTATAATTTCCACAGTGACTGCTATTCTCTATAATATAAACAGGGACTGCTCTTCTCTATAATATACACAGAGGCTGCTATTCTCTATAATATACACAAGGACTGATATTCTCTATATTACACACAGGGACTGCTATTCTCTATAATATACACAGGGACTGCTATTCTCTACAATATACACAGTGACTGCTATTCTCTATAATATACACAGGGACTGCTCTTCTCTATAATATACACAGAGGCTGCTATTCTGTATAATATACACAGGGACTGCTATTCTCTATAATATACGCAGGGACTGCAGTTCTCTATAATATACACAAGGACTGCTATTCTCTACATTACACACAGGGACTGCTATTCTCTATAATATACACAGTGACTGATATTCTCTATAATATACACAGGGAATGATATGCTGTATAATATTCACACGGACTGTTATTCTCAATAGGATACACAGGCACTGCTTTTCTCTATCATATACACAGGGACTGCTATTCTCTATAATATACACAGTGACAGCTAGTCTCTATATTATACACAGGGACTGCTCTTCTCTATAATATACACAGAGGCTGCTATTCTCTATAATATACACTGGGACTGCAGTTCCCTAAAATTTACACAGGGGCTGCTATTATCTATAATATATGCTGGGACTGCAGTTCCGTATAATGTACACAAGGAATGCTAGTCTCTACATTACACACAGGGACTGCTATTCTATATAATATACACAGTGACTGCTATTCTCTATAATATACACAGTGACTGCTATTCTCTATATTATACACAGGAACTGCTATTCTCTATAATATACACAGGGAATGCGATTCTCTATAATATACACAGTGACTGCTATTCTCTATAATATAAACAGGGACTGCTCTTCTCTATAATATACACAGAGGCTGCTATTCTCTATAATATACACAAGGACTGCTATTCTCGAAAATACACACAGGCACTGCTATTCTCTATAATATACACAGGGACTGCTCCTCTATAATATAAACAGAGGCTGCTATTCTCCATAATATACACAGGGACTGCAGTACCCTATAATATACACAGGGGCTGCTATTCTCCATAATATACAAAAGGACTGCTATTCTCTATATTACACACAGAGACTGCTATTCTCTATAATATACACAGGGACTGCTATTCTCTATAATATACACAGGGATTGCTATTCTCAATAATATATGCAGGGGCTGCTATTCTCTATAATATGCACAGGGACTGTTAATCTCTACAATATGCACAGGGAATGCTATTCTCTATACTATACACAGGGACTGCTATTCTCTATTATATAAACAGGGACTGCTATTCATTGTAATACACACAGGGACTGCAATTCTTTATAATATACACAGGGATTGCTATTCTCCATAATATATGCAGGAAATGCTAATCCCTATAATATACACAGGGATTGATATGCTGTATAATATACACACGGACTGCTATTCTCAATAAGATACACAGGCACTGCTATTCTCTATAATATACACAGGGACTGCTATTCTCTATAATATACACTGGGACTGCTATTCTCTATAATATACACAGTGACTGCTATTGTCTATAATATACATAGGGACTGATTTTTTCTATAATATACACAGGGACTGCAGTACCCTATAATATACACAGGTGCTGCTATTCTCTATAATATACACAAGCACTGCTATTCTCTATAATATGCACAGGGACTGCAGTACCCTATAATATACACAGGGGCTGCTATTCTCTATAATACACACAAGGACTGCTATTCTCTATATTACACTCAGGGACTGCTATTCTCTATAATATACAAAAGGACTGCTCTTCTCTTTCATATACACAGCGACTGCTCTTCTCTATAATATACACAGAGGCTGCTATTCTCTATAATATTCACAGGGACTGCAGTTCCCTAAAATATACACAGGGGCTGATATTCTCTATAATATACGCAGGGAGAGGAGTTCCCTATAATATACACAAGGACTGCTATTCTCTACATTACACACAGGGACTGCTAATCTCTATAATATAAAAAGTGACTGCTGTTCTCTAGAATATACACAGGGACAGCTATTCTCTATAATATACACAGGGACTGCCCTTCTCTATAACACACACAGGGACTGCTCTTCTCGATAATATACACAGGGACTGCTATTCTCTATCGTATACACAGAGGCTGCTATTCTCTACAATATTCTCAGGGACTGCTATTCTATAAAAGACACACAGGGACTGCGATTCTCTATAACATACACAGGGACTGCTAATCTCTACAATATACACAAGGAATGCTATTCTCTATAATATACAAAGGGGCTGCTATTCTCTATAATATACACAGGGACTGCTATTCTCTACAATATACACAGTGACTGCTATTCTCTATAATATATACAGGGACTGCTCTTCTCTATAATATACACTAGGACAGCTCTTCTCTATAATATACACAGAGGCTGCTATTCTCTATAATATATACAGGGACAACAGTTCCCTAAAATATACACAGGGGCTGCGATTCTCTATAATATATGCAGGGACTGCAGTTCCCTATAATATACAAAACGACTGCTATTCTCTACATTACACACAGGGACTGCTATTATCTATAATATACACAGTGACTGCTGTTCTCTATAATATACACAGGGATTGACATGCTGTATAATATACACACGGACTGTTATTCTCAATAAGATACACAGGCACTGCTATTCTCTATAATATACACAGGGACTGCTATTCTCTACAATCTACACAGGGACTGCTATTCTCTATAATATACACAAGGACTGCTATTCTCTATATTACACACAGGGACTGCTATTCTCAATAATATACACAAGGAATGCTATTCTCTATAATATACACAGTGACTGCTATTCTCTATAATATACACAGGGACTGCTCTTCTCTACATTACACACAGGGACTGCTATTCTCTATAATATACACAGTGACTACTATTCTCTATAATATACACAGGGACTGCTCTTCTCTATACTATACACAGAGGCTGCAATTCTCTACAATATACACAGGGACTGCAGTACCCTATAATATACACAGGGGCTGCTATTCTCTATAATATACACAGGGACTGCTATTCTCTATAAAATAATATGTGACTGCGAATCGCTATGATATACACAGTGACTGCTAGTCTCTAAAATATACACAGGGACTGCTCTTCTCTATAATATACACAGAGGCTGCTATTCTCTATAATATACCCAGGGACTGCAGTTCCCTATAATATACACAGGGGCTGCTATTCTCTATAATATACACAAGGACTGCTATTCTCTATATTACACACAGGGACTGCTATTCTCAATAATATACACAAGGAATGCTATTCTCTATAATATACACAGGGAATGCAGTTCCCTAAAATAGACACGGGGGCTGATATTCTCTATAATATACGCAGGGACTGCAGTTCCCTATAATATACACAGGGACTGCTATTCTCTACATTACACACAGGGACTGCTATTCTCTATAATATACACAGTGACTGCTATTCTCTATAATATACACAGGGACTGCTCTTCTCTATAATATACACAGAGGCTGCTATTCTCTACAATATACACAGGGACTGCAGTACCCTATAATATACACAGGGGCTGCTATTCTCTATAATATACACAAGGACTGCTATTCTCTATATTACACACGGGACTGCTATTCTCTATAATATACACAGGGACTGCTATTCTATGTAAAATACAATGGGACTGCAAATCTCTATAATATACACAGTTACTGCTAGTCTCTAAAATATACACAGGGACTGCTCTTCTCTATAATATACACAGAGGGTGCTATTCTCTATAATATACACAGGGACTGCAGTTCCCTATAATATACACAGGGGCTGCTATTCTCTATAATATACACAGGGACTGCTATTCTCTACAATATACACAGGGATTGCTTTCTCAATAATATATGCAGGGACTGCTATTCTCTATAATATACACAGGGACTGTTAATCTCTACAATATACACAAGGAATGCTATTCTCTATAATATAGACACGGAATGCAGTTCCCTAAAATAGACACGGGGGCTGATATTCTCTATAATATACGCAGGGACTGCAGTTCCCTATAATATACACAGGGACTGCTATTCTCTACATTACACACAGGGACTGCTATTCTCTATAATATACACAGTGACTGCTATTCTCTATAATATACACAGGGACTGCTCTTCTCTATACTATACACAGAGGCTGCTATTCTCTACAATATACACAAGGACTGCAGTACCCTGTAATATACACAGGGGCTGCTATTCTCTATAATATACACAAGGACTGCTATTCTCTATATTACACACGGGACTGCTATTCTCTATAATATACACAGGGACTGCTATTCTATGTAAAATACAATGGGACTGCAAATCTCTATAATATACACAGTGACTGCTAGTCTCTAAAATATACACAGGGACTGCTCTTCTCTATAATATACACAGAGGGTGCTATTCTCTATAATATACACAGGGACTGCAGTTCCCTATAATATACACAGGGGCTGCTATTCTCTATAATATACACAGGGACTGCTATTCTCTATAATATACACAGGGATTGGTATTCACAATAATATATGCAGGGACTGCTATTCTCTATAATATACACAGGGACTGTTAATCTCTACAATATACACAAGGAATGCTATTCTCTATAATATACACAGGGAATGCAATTCTCTATAATATACACAGGACTGCTATTCTCTATAATATATGCAGGGGCTGCTATTCTCTATAATATGCACAGGGACTGTTAATCTCTCCAATATGCACAGGGAATGCTATTCTCTATACTATACACAGGGACTGCTATTCTCTATTATATAAACAGGGACTGCTATTCATTGTAATATACACAGGGACTGCAATTCTTTATAATATACACAGGGATTGCCATTCTCCATAGTATATGCAGGAAATGCTAATCCCAATAATATACACAGGGATTGATACGCTGTATAATATAAACACGGACTGCTATTCTCAATAAGATACACAGGCACTGCTATTCTCTATAATATACACAAGGACTGCTATTCTCTATAATACACACAGGGACTGCTATTCTCTATAATATACACAGTGACTGCTATTCTCTATAATATACACAAGGACTGCTATTCTCTATAATACACACAGGGACTGCTTTTCTCTATAATATACACAGGGACTGCTATTCTCTATAATATACACAGTGACTGCTATTGTCCATAATATACATAGCGACTGCTTTTCTCTATAATATACACAGGGACTGCAGTACCCTATAATATACACAGGGGCTGCTATTCTCTATAATATACACAAGGACTGCTATTCTCTATATTACACACAGGGACTGCTATTCTCAATAATATACACAAGGAATGCTATTCTCTATAATATACACAGTGACTGCTATTCTCTATAATATACGCAGGGACTGCAGTTCTCTATAATATACACAGGGACTGCTCTTCTCTACATTACACACAGGGACTGCTATTCTCTATAACATACACAGTGACTACTATTCTCTATAATATACACAGGGACTGCTCTTCTCTATACTATACACAGAGGCTGCAATTCTCTACAATATACACAGGGACTGCAGTACCCTATAATATACACAGGGGCTGCTATTCTCTATAATATACACAGGGACTGCTATTCTCTATAAAATAATATGTGACTACGAATCGCTATGATATACACAGTGACTGCTAGTCTCTAAAATATACACAGGGACTGCTCTTCTCTATAATATACACAGAGGCTGCAATTCTCTATAATATACCCAGGGACTGCAGTTCCCTATAATATACACAGGGGCTGCTATTCTCTATAATATACACAGGGACTGCTATTCTCTACAATATAAACAGGGATTGCTTTCTGAATAATATATGCAGGGACTGCTATTCTCTATAATATACACAGGGACTGTTAATCTCTACAATATACACAAGGAATACTATTCTCTATAATATACACAGGGGCTGCTATTCTCTATAATATACACAAGGACTGCTATTCTCTATATTACACACAGGGGCTGCTATTCTCTATAATATATACACGTACTGCTATTCTCTATAATATACACAGTGACTGCTATTCTCTATAATATACACAGGGACTGCTCTTCTCTATAATATACACAGAGGATGCTATTCTCTATAATATACACAGGGACTTCAGTTCCCTAAAATATACACAGGGGCTGATATTCTCTATAATATACGCAGGGACTGCAGTTCCCTATAATATACACAAGGACTGCTATTATCTACATTACACACAGGGACTGCTATTCTCTATAATATACACAATGACTTCTATTCTCTATAATATACACAGGGACTGCTCTTCTCTATAATATGCACAGAGGCTGCTATTCTCTATAATATACACAGGGACTGCAGTACCCTATAATATACACAGGGGCTGCTATTCTCTATAATATACACAAGGACTGCTATTCTCTATATTACACTCAGGGACTGCTATTCTCTATAATATACACAGGGACTGCAGTTCCCTATAATATACACAGGGGCTGCTATTCTCTATAATATACACAGGGACTGCTATTCTCTACAATATACACAGGGATTGCTTTCTCAATAATATATGCAGGGACTGCTATTCTCTATAATATACACAGGGACTGTTAATCTCTACAATATACACAAGGAATGCTATTCTCTATAATATACACAGGGAATGCAATTCTCTATAATATACACAGGGGCTGCTATTCTCTATAATATATGCAGGGGCTGCTATTCTCTATAATATGCACAGGGACTGTTAATCTCTCCAATATGCACAGGGAATGCTATTCTCTATACTATACACAGGGACTGCTATTCTCTATTATATAAACAGGGACTGCTATTCATTGTAATATACACAGGGACTGCAATTCTTTATAATATACACAGGGATTGCCATTCTCCATAGTATATGCAGGAAATGCTAATCCCAATAATATACACAGGGATTGATACGCTGTATAATATAAACACGGACTGCTATTCTCAATAAGATACACAGGCACTGCTATTCTCTATAATATACACAAGGACTGCTATTCCCTATAATACACACAGGGACTGCTATTCTCTATAATATACACAGTGACTGCTATTCTCTATAATATACACAAGGACTGCTATTCTCTATAATACACACAGGGACTGCTTTTCTCTATAATATACACAGGGACTGCTATTCTCTATAATATACACAGTGACTGCTATTGTCCATAATATACATAGCGACTGCTTTTCTCTATAATATACACAGGGACTGCAGTACCCTATAATATACACAGGGGCTGCTATTCTCTATAATATACACAAGGACTGCTATTCTCTATATTACACACAGGGACTGCTATTCTCTATAATATACACAGGGACTGCTATTCTCTATAATATACACAGTGACTGCTATTCTCTATAATATAAGCAGGGACTGCAGTTCTCTATAATATACACAGGGACTGCTCTTCTCTACATTACACACAGGGACTGCTATTCTCTATAACATACACAGTGACTACTATTCTCTATAATATACACAGGGACTGCTCTTCTCTATACTATACACAGAGGCTGCAATTCTCTACAATATACACAGGGACTGCAGTACCCTATAATATACACAGGGGCTGCTATTCTCTATAATATACACAGGGACTGCTATTCTCTATAAAATAATATGTGACTACGAATCGCTATGATATACACAGTGACTGCTAGTCTCTAAAATATACACAGGGACTGCTCTTCTCTATAATATACACAGAGGCTGCTACTCTCTATAATATACACAGGGACTGCAGTTCCCTATAATATACACAGGGGCTGCTATTCTCTATAATATACACAGGGACTGCTATTCTCTACAATATAAACAGGGATTGCTTTCTGAATAATATATGCAGGGACTGCTATTCTCTATAATATACACAGGGACTGTTAATCTCTACAATATACACAAGGAATACTATTCTCTATAATATACACAGGGGCTGCTATTCTCTATAATATACACAAGGACCGCTATTCTCTATATTACACACAGGGGCTGCCATTCTCTATAATATACACAAGGACTGCTATTCTCTATAATATACACAGTGACTGCTATTCTCTATAATATACACAGGGACTGCTCTTGTCTATAATATACACAGATGCTGCTATTCTCTATAATATACACAGGAAATGCAGTTCCCTAAAATATACACAGGGGCTGATATTCTCTATAATATACGCAGGGACTGCAGTTCACTATAATATACACAAGGACTGCTATTATCTACATTACACACAGGGACTGCTATTCTCTATAATATACACAATGACTTCTATTCTCTATAATATACACAGGGACTGCTCTTCTCTATACTATACACAGAGGCTGCTATTCTCTACCATATACACAGGGACTGCAGTACCCTATAATATACACAGGGGCTGATATTCTTTATAATATACACAAGGACTGCTATTCTCTATATTACACACGGGACTGCTATTCTCTATAATATACACAGGGACTGCTATTCTATATAAAATACAATGGGACTGCAAATCTCTATAATATACACAGTTACTGCTAGTCTCTAAAATATACACAGGGACTGCTCTTCTCTATAATATACACAGAGGGTGCTATTCTCTATAATATACACAGGGACTGCAGTTCCCTATAATATACACAGGGGCAGCTATTCTCTATAATATACACAGGGACTGCTATTCTCTACTATATACACAGGGATTGCTTTCTCAATAATATATGCAGGGACTGCTATTCTCTATAATATACACAGGGACTGTTAATCTCTACAATATACACAAGGAATGCTATTCTCTATAATATACACAGGGAATGCAATTCTCTATAATATACACAGGGGCTGCTATTCTCTATAATATATGCAGGGGCTGCTATTCTCTATAATATGCACAGGGACTGTTAATCTCTCCAATATGCACAGGGAATGCTATTCTCTATACTATACACAGGGACTGCTATTCTCTATTACATAAACCGAGACTGCTATTCATTGTAATATACACAGGGACTGCAATTCTTTATAATATACACAGGGATTGCCATTCTCCATAGTATATGCAGGAAATGCTAATCCCAATAATATACACAGGGATTGATACGCTGTATAATATATACACGGACTGCTATTCTCAATAAGATACACAGGCACTGCTATTCTCTATAATACACACAGGGACTGCTATTCTCTATAATATACACAGGGACTGCTATTCTCTATAATATACACAGTGACTGCTATTGTCTATAATATACATAGCGACTGCTTTTCTCTATAATATACACAGGGACTGCAGTACCCTATAATATACACAGGGGCTGCTATTCTCTATAATATACACAAGGACTGCTATTCTCTATATTACACACAGGGACTGCTATTCTCAATAATATACACAAGGAATGCTATTCTCTATAATATACACAGGGAATGCAGTTCCCTAAAATAGACACGGGGGCTGATATTCTCTATAATATACGCAGGGACTGCAGTTCCCTATAATATACACAGGGACTGCTATTCTCTACATTACACACAGGGACTGCTATTCTCTATAATATACACAGTGACTGCTATTCTCTATAATATACACAGGGACTGCTCTTCTCTATAATATACACAGAGGCTGCTATTCTCTACAATATACACAGGGACTGCAGTACCCTGTAATATACACAGGGGCTGCTATTCTCTATAATATACACAAGGACTGCTATTCTCTATATTACACACGGGACTGCAATTCTCTATAATATACACAGGGACTGCTATTCTATGTAAAATACAATGGGACTGCAAATCTCTATAATATACACAGTTACTGCTAGTCTCTAAAATATACACAGGGACTGCTCCTCTCTATAATATACACAGAGGGTGCTATTCTCTATAATATACACAGGGACTGCAGTTACCTATAATATACACAGGGGCTGCTATTCTCTATAATATACACAGGGACTGCTATTCTCTACAATATACACAGGGATTGCTTTCTCAATAATATATGCAGGGACTGCTATTCTCTATAATATACACAGGGACTGTTTATCTCAACAATATACACAAGGAATGCTATTCTCTATAATATACACAGGGACTGCTATTCTCTATAATATACACAGGGACTGCTATTCATTATTATATACTCAGGGCCTGCAATTCTTTATAATATACACAGGGATTGCTATTCTCCATAATATATGCAGGAAATGCTAATTCCTATAATTTACACAGGGATTGATATGCTGTATAATCTACACACGGACTGCTATTCTCAATAAGATACACAGGCACTGCTACTCTCTATAATATACACAGGGACTGCTATTCTCTATAATATACACAGGGACTGCTATTCTCTAAAACATAAACAGTGAATGCTATTCTCTATAATATACACAGGGACTGCTCTTTATAGTATACACAGAGGCTGCTATTCTCTATAATATACACAGGGACTGCAGTACCCTATAATATACACAGGGGCTGCCATTCTCTATAATAGACACAAGGACTGTCATTCTCTATATTACACACAAGGACAGCTATTCTCCAGAATATACACAGGGACTGCTATTCTCTATAAAATAGACAGTGACTGCTATTCTCTATAATATACACAGGGACTGCTATTCTCTATAACATACACCGAGGCTGCTATTCTCTATAATATACACAGGGATTGCTATTCTCAATAATATATGCAGGAACTGCTATTCTCTATAATATACACAGCGACTACTAATCTCTCCAATATACACAAGGAATGCTATTCTCTATAATATACAGAGGGCCTGCAATTCTTTATAATATACACAGGGATTGCTATTCTCCATAATATATGCAGGAAATGATAATCCCTATAATATTCACAGTGATTGATATGCTGTATAATATGCACACGGACTGCTATTCTCAATAAGATACACAGGCACTGCTCTTGTCTATAATATACACAAGGACTGCTATTCTCTATATTACACACAGAGACTGCTATTCTCTACAATATACTCAGGGACTGCTATTCTCTATAATATACACAGGGACTGCTAATCTCTATAATATACACTGTGACTGCTATTCTCTATAATATACACAGGGACTGCTCGTCTCTATAATATACACAGAGGCTGCTATTCTCTATAATATACACAGGGACTGCTATTCTCTATAATATTCACATGGATTGCTATTCACCATAATATAAACAGGGATTGCTATTCTCCATAATATATGCAGCGACTGCTAATCTCAATAATATACACAAGGACTGTTATTCTCTATAATATATACAGGGACTGCTTTTCTCTATAATATACACAGGGACTGGTATTCCCTATAATATACACAGGGACTGTTATTCTCTATAATATACACAGTGGCTGCTATTCTCTATAATATACACAGGGACTGTTATTCTCTATAATATACACAGTGGCTGTTATTCTCTATGATATACACAGTGGCTGCTATTCTCTATAATATACACAGGGACTGCTATTCCCTATAATATAGACAGTGGCTGCTATTCTCTATAATATAAACATGGATTGCTAATCTCTATAATATACACAGGGACTGCTATTCTCTATAATATACACATGGATTGCTAATCTCTATAATATACACAGGGATTGCTATTCTCTATAATATACACAGGGACTGCTATTCTCTATAATATACACAGGGACTGCTAATCCCTATAATATACACAGAGTCTGCTATTCTCTATATTACACACGGGGACTGCTATTCTCTATAATATACACAAGGACTGCAGTTCCCTAAAATATACACAGGGGCTGTTATTCACTATAATATACGCAGGGACTGCAGTTCCCTATAATATACACAAGGACTGCTATTCTCTACATTACACACAGGGACTTCTATTCTCTATAATATACACAGTGACTGCTATTCTCTATAATATACACAGGGACTGCTCTTTTCTATAGTATACACAGGGACTGCTCTTCTCTATAATACACAAAGGGACTTCTATTCTCTATGGTATACACAGAGGCTGCTATTCTCTACAATATTCTCAGGGACTGCTATTCTAAAAAAGATACACAGGGACTGCTATTCTCTATAACATACACAGGGGCTGCTCTTCTCTATAATATACACA
This sequence comes from Carcharodon carcharias, assembly GCF_017639515.1. Taxonomy (NCBI): domain Eukaryota; kingdom Metazoa; phylum Chordata; class Chondrichthyes; order Lamniformes; family Lamnidae; genus Carcharodon; species Carcharodon carcharias. The sequence goes on from NW_024470892.1 coordinate 374,338, forward strand.
GGGGCTGCTTTTTTCTACAATATACACAAGGACTGCTATTGCCTATAGTATATGCAGGCACAGCTCTTCTCTATAATATACACAGTGACTGCTATTCTCTATAATACACACAGGGACTGCTATTCTCTATTATACACATGGGGACTGCTATTCTCTATAATATACACAGGGACTGCTATTCTCTATTAAATACGCAGGGTTTGTTATTCTCAATAATATATGTAGGGTCTGCTATTCTCTATAATATACACAGGCACTGTTAATCTCTACAATATACACAAGGAATGCTATTCTCTATAATATACACAGGGACTGCTATTCTTTATAATATACACAGGGACTGCAATTCTTTATAATATACACAGGGATTGCTATTCTCCATAATATATGCAGGAAATGCTAATCCCTATAATATACACAGGGATTTATATGCTGTATAATATACACACGGACTGCTATTCTCAATAAGAAACACAGGCACTGCTATTCTCTATAATATACACAGGGACTGTTATTCTCAATAATATACACCGAGGCTGCTATTCACTATAATATACACAGGGAGTGCTATTCTCTATAATATACACACGGACTGCTATTCTCTATGATACACACAGGGTCTGCTCTTCTCTATAGTATACACAGGAACTGCTCTTCTCTATAATATACACAGGGACTTCTATTCTCTATAGTATACACAGAGGCTGCTATTCTCTACAATATTCTCAGGGACTGCTATTCTATAAAAGATACACAGGGACTGCTATTCTCTATAATATACACAGGGGCTGCTCTTCTCTATAATATACACAGGGACTGCTATTATCTATAACATAGACAGAGGCTGCTTTTCTCTACAATGTACACAAGGACTGCTATTGCCTATAGTATATGCAGCGACTGCTATTCTCTATAAAACACAGGGACTGCTATTCTCTATTATACACATGGGGACTGCTATTCTCTATAATATACACAGGGACTGCTATTCTATACAATATACACAGGACTGCTATTCTCTATAATATACACAGGGACTGCTATTCTCTATAATATACACAGGGATTGCTATTCGCAATAATATATGCAGGGGCTCCTATTCTCTAGAATATACACAGGGACTGTTAATCTCTACAATATACACAAGGAATGCTATTCTCTATAATATACACAGGGACTGCTATTCTCTATAATATACACAGGGACTGCTATACATTATAATATACACAGGGCATGCAATTCTTTATAATATACACAGGGATTGCTATTCTCCATAATATATGCAGCAAATGCTAATCCCTAAAATATACACAGGGATTGATATGCTGTATAATATACACACGGACGGCTATTCTCAATAAGATACACAGGCACTGCTATTCTCTATAATATACACAGGGACTGTTATTCTCTATAATATACACCGAGGATGCTATTCTCTATAATATACACAGTGACTGCTATTCTCTATAATATACACAGGGACTGCTATTCTCTATAATACACACAGGGATTTCTATTCTCAATAATATATGCAGGGACTGCAATTCTCTACAATATACACAGGGACTGCTATTCTCTATAATATACACAGGGACTGCTATACATTATAATATACACAGGGCATGCAATTCTCCATAATATAAGCAGGAAATGCTAATCCCTATAATATTCACAAGGATTGATATCCTGTATAATATACACACGGACTGCTATTCTCAATAAGATACACAGGCACTGCTATTAACTATAATATACACAAGGACTGCTATTCTCTATATTACACACAGGGACTGCTATTCTCCATAGTATACACAGGGACTGCTATTCTCTATAATATACACAGGGACTGCTATTCTCTATAATATACACAGAGACTGCTATTCTCTATAATATCACAGGGACTGCTCGTCTCTATAATATACACAGAGGCTGCTATTCTCTATAATATACACAGGGACTGCTATTCGCTATAATATACACATGGATTGCTATTCGCCATAAAATAAACAGAGATTGCTATTCTCCATAATATATGCAGCGACTGCTAATCTCAATAATATACACAGGGAATGTTATTCTCTATAATATACACAGTGACTGCTTTTCTCTATAATATACACAGGGACTGCAATTCTCTATAATATACACAGGGACTGTTATTCTCTATAATATACACAGTGGCTGCTATTCTCTATAATATACACAGGGACTGCTATTCTGTATAATATACACAGTGGCTGTTATTCTCTATATTATACACAGTGGCTGCTATTCTCTATAATATACACAGTGGTTTCTATTCTCTATAATATACACAGGGACTGCTATTCTCAATAATATACACAGTGGCTGCTATTCTCTATAATATATACATGGATTGCTAATCTATATCATATGCACAGGGACTGCTATTGTCTATAATATACCCAGGGACTGCAGTTCCCTAAAATAAACACAGGGGCTGCTATTCTCTACAATATACGCAGGGACTGCAGTTCTCTGTAATATACACATGGACTGCTATTCTCTACATTACACACAGGGACTGTTATTCTCTATAATATACACAGTGACTGCTATTCTCTATAATATACACAGGGACTGCTATTCTCTATAATATACACAGTGACTGCTATTCTCAATAAGATACACAGGGACTGCTCTTCTCTATAATATACACAGGGACAGCTCTTCTCTATAATATTCACAGGGACTGCTATTCCCGATATTATACACAGAGGCTGCTATTCTCTACAATATTCTCAGGGACTGCTATTCTATAAAAGATACTCAGGGACTGCTGTTCTCTATAATATACACAGGGGCTGCTCTTCTCTATAATAAACACAGGGTCTGCAATTCTCTATAATATACACAGGGGCTGCTGTTCTCTACAATATACACACGGACTGCTATTGCCTATAGTATATGCAGGGACTGCTCTTCTCTATAATATACACATTGACTGCTATTCTCTATAATACTCAGGGATTTCTATTCTCAATAATATATGCAGGGACTGCAATTCTCTACAATATACACAGGGATTGCTATTCTCTATAATATACACAGGAATTGCTATTCTCAACAATATATGCAGGAACTGCTATTCTCTATAATATACACAGCGACTGCTAATCTCTCCAATATACACAAGGTATGCTATTCTCTATAACATACACAGGGACTGCTATTCTCTATAATATACACAGGGCCTGCAATTCTTTATAATATACACAGGGATTGCTATTCTCCATAATATATGCAGGAAATGATAATCCCTATAATATTCACAGGGATTGATATGCTGTATAATATGCACACGGACTGCTATTCTCAATAAGATACACAGGCACTGCTCTTGTCTATAATATACACAAGGACTGCTATTCTCTATATTACACACAGGGACTGCTATTCTCTACAATATACTCAGGGACTGCTATTCTCTATAATATACACAGGGACTGCTAATCTCTATAATATACACTGTGACTGCTATTCTCTATAATATACACAGGGACTGCTCGTCTCTATAATATACACAGAGGCTGCTATTCTCTATAATATACACAGGGACTGCTATTCTCTATAATATTCACATGGATTGCTATTCACCATAATATAAACAAGGATTGCTATTCTCCATAATATATGCAGCGACAGCTAATCTCAATAATATACACAGGGAATGTTATTCTCTATAATATACACAGGGACTGCTTTTCTCTATAATATACACATAGACTGCTATTCTCTATAATATACACAGGGACTGTTATTCTCTATAATATACATAGTGGCTGCTATTCTCTATAATATACACAGGGACTGCTATTCTCTATAATATTCACATGGATTGCTATTCACCATAATATAAACAAGGATTGCTATTCTCCATAATATATGCAGCGACAGCTAATCTCAATAATATACACAGGGAATGTTATTCTCTATAATATACACAGGGACTGCTTTTCTCTATAATATACACAGGGACTGCTATTCTCTATAATATACACAGGGACTGTTATTCTCTATAATATACATAGTGGCTGCTATTCTCTATAATATACACAGGGACTGTTATTCTCTATAATATACACAGTGGCTGCTATTCTCTATAATATACACACGGACTGCTATTCTCTATAATACACACAGGGATTTCTACTCTCAATAATATATGCAGGGCATGCTATTCTCCATAATATACACAGGGACTGTTAATCTCTACAGTATACACAAGGAATGCTATTCTCGATAATATACACAGGGACTGCAATTCTCTATAATATACACAGGGACTGCAATTCCTTATAATATACACAGGGATTGCTATTCTCCATAATATATGCAGGAAATACTAATGCCTATAATATTCACACGGATTGATATGCTGTATAATATACACACGGACTGCTATTCTCAATAAGATACACAGGCACTGCTATTCTCTATAATATACTCAAGGACTGCTATTCTCTATATTACACAGAGGGACTGCTATTCTCTATAATATACACAGTGACTGCTATTCTCTATAATATACACAGGGTCTGCTCTTCTCTATAGTATACACAGGGACTGCTCTTCTCTATAATATACACAGGGACTTCTATTCTCTATAGTATACACAGAGGCTGCTATTCTCTACAATATTCTCAGGGACTGCTATTCTATAAAAGATACACAGGGACTGCTATTCTCTATAACATACACAGGGGCTGCTCTTCTCTATAATATACACAGGGACTGCTATTATCTATAATATACACAGAGGCTGCTTTTCTCTACAATATACACAAGGACTGCTATTGCCTATAGTATATGCAGGGACTGCTCTTCTCTATAATATACACAGTGACTTCTATTCTCTACAAAACACAGGGACTGCTATTCTCTATTATACACATGGGGACTGCTATTCTCTATAATATACACAGGGACTGCTATTCTATACAATATACACAGGACTGCTATTCTCTATAATACACACAGGGATTTCTATTCTCAATAATATATGCAGGGACTGCAATTCTCTATAATATACACAGGGACTGTTATTCTCTATAATATACACAGTGGTTTCTATTCTCTATAATATCCACAGGAACTGCTATTCTCAATAATATACACAGTGGCTGCTATTCTCTATAATATATACATGGATTGCTAATCTCTATCATATGCACAGGGAAAGCTATTCTCTATAATATACCAGGGACTGCAGTTCCTTAAAATAAACACAGGGCCTGCTATTCTGTATACTATACGCAGGGACTGCAGTTCTCTATAATATACACAAGGACTGCTATTCTCTATATTACACACAGGGACCGCTATTCTGTATAAAATACACAGTGACTGCTATTCTCTATAATATACAGAGGGACTGCTATTCCCTAGAATATACACAGTTACTGCTATTCTCTATAATATACACAGGGACTGCTCTCCTCTATAATATACACAGGGACTGCTCTTCTCTATAATACACACAGGGACTGCTATTCCCTATATTATACACAGAGGCTGCTATTCTCTACAATATTCTCAGGGACTGCTATTCTCTATAATATACACAGTGGCTGCTCTTCTCTATAATAAACACAGGGTCTGCTATTCTCTATAATATACACAGGGGCTGCTATTCTCTACAGTATACACAAGGACTGCTATTGCCTATAGTATCTGCAGGGACTGCTATTCTCTATAATATACACAGTGACTGCTATTCACTATAATACACACAGGGACTGCTATTCTCTATTATACACATGGGGACTGCTATTCTCTATAATATACACAGGGACTGCTATGCTCTACAATATACACAGCACTGCTATTCTCTATAATATACACAGGGACTGCTATTCTCTATAATATACACAGGGATTGCTATTCTCAATAATATATGCAGGGGCTGCTATTCTCTATAATATACACAGGGACTGTTAATCTCTACAATATACACAAGGAATGCTATTCTCTATAATATACACAGGGACTGCTATTCATTATAATATACACAGGGCCTGCAATTCTTTATAATATACACAGGGATTGCTATTCTCCATAATAAATGCAGGAAATTCTACTCCCTATAATATACACACGGATTGATATGCTGTACAACAAACACACGGACTGCTATTCTCAATAAAGCTACACAGGCTCTGATATTCTCTATAATATACACATGGACTGCTATTCTCTATAATATCCACAGGGACTGCTATTCTCTATAATATACACATTGACTGCTATTCTCTATAATATATACAGGGACTGCTCTTCTCTATAATATACACAGAGGCTGCTATTCTCTATAATATACACAGAGGCTGCTATTCTCTATAATATACACAGGGACATCTATTCTCTATAATACACACAGGGATTTCTACTCTCAATAATATATGCAGGGACTGCTATTCTCCATAATATACACAGGGACTGTTAATCTCTACAATATACACAAGGAATGCTATTCTCTATAATATACACAGGGACTTCAATTCTCTATAATATACACAGGGACTGCAATTCCTTATAATATACACAGGGATTGCTCTTCTCCATAATATATGCAGGAAATACTAATGCCTATAATATTCACACGGATTGATATGCTGTATAATATACACACGGACTGCTATTCTCAATAAGATACACAGGCACTGCTATTCTCTATAATATACTCAAGGACTGCTATTCTCTATATTACACAGAGGGACTGCTATTCTCTATAATATACACAGGGTCTGCTCTTCTCTATAGTATACACAGGGACTGCTCTTCTCTATAATATACACAGGGACTGCTATTCTCTATAGTATACACAGAGGCTGCTATTCTCTACAATATTCTCAGGGACTGCAGTTCTATAAAAGATACACAGGGACTGCTATTCTCTATAATATACACAGGGGCTGCTCTTCTCTATAATATACACAGGGACTGCTATTCTCTATAATATACACAGGGGATGCTTTTCTCTACAATATACACAAGGACTGCTATTGCCTATAGTATATGCAGGGACTGCTCTTCTCTATAATATACACAGTGACTGCTATTCTCTATAAAACACAGGGACTGCTTTTCTCTATTATACACATGGGGACTGCTATTCTCTATAATATACACAGGGACTGCTATTCTATACAATATACACAGGACTGCTATTCTCTATAATATACACAGGGACTGCTCTTCTCTATAATATACACAGGGATTGCTATTCGCAATAATATATGCAGGGGCTCCTATTCTCTATAATATACACAGGGACTGTTAATCTCTACAATATAAACAAGGAATGCTATTCTCTATAATATACACAGGGACTGCTGTTCTCTATAATATACACAGGGACTGCTATTCTCTATAATATACTCAGGGACTGCTATTCTCTATAATATACACAGGGACTGCTATTCTCTATAATACACACAGGGATTTCTATTCTCAGTAATATATGCAGGGACTGCAATTCTCTATAATATACTCAGGGACTGCTATTCTCTATAATATACACAGGGCCTGCAATTCCTTATAATATACACAGGGATTGCTATTCTCCATAATATAAGCAGGAAATGCTAATCCCTATAATATTCACAGGGATTGATATCCTGTATAATATACACACGGACTGCTATTCTCAATAAGATACACAGGCACTGCTATTATCTATAATATACACAAGGACTGCTATTCTCTATATTACACACAGGGACTGCTATTCTCCATAGTATACACAGGGACTGCTATTCTCTATAATATACACAGGGACTGCTATTCTCTATAATATACACAGAGACTGCTATTCTCTATAATATACACAGGGACTGCTCTTCTCTATAATATACACAGAGGCTGCTATTCTCTATAATATACACAGGGACTGCTATTCGCTATAATATACACATGGATTGCTATTCGCCATAAAATAAACAGAGATTGCTATTCTCCGTAATATATGCAGCGACTGCTAATCTCAATAATATACACAGGGAATGTTATTCTCTATAATATACACAGGGACTGCTATTCTCTATAATATACACAGGGACTGTTATTCTCTATAATATACACAGTGGCTGCTATTCTCTATAATATACACACGGACTGCTATTCTCTATAATATACACAGTGGCTGTTATTCTCTATATTATACACAGTGGCTGCTATTCTCTATAATATACACAGTGGTTTCTATTCTCTATAATATACACAGGAACTGCTATTCTCAATAATATACACAGTGGCTGCTATTCTCTATAATATATACATGGATTGCTAATCTCTATCATATGCACAGGGACTGCTATTCTCTATAATATACACAGGGACTGCAGTTCCTTAAAATAAACACAGGGGCTACTATTCTGTATACTATACGCAGGGACTGCAGTTCTCTACAATATACACAAGGACTGCTATTCTCTACATTACACACAGGGACCGCTATTCTGTATAAAATACACAGTGACTGCTATTCTCTATAATATACAGAGGGACTGCTATTCCCTAGAATATACACAGTTACTGCTATTCTCTATAATATACACAGGGACTGCTCTCCTCTATAATATACACAGGGACTGCTCCTCTCTATAATACACACAGGGACTGCCATTCCCTATATTATACACAGAGGCTGCTATTCTCTACAATATTCTCAGGGACTGCTATTCTCTATAATATACACAGGGGCTGCTCTTCTCTATAATAAACACAGGGTCTGCTATTCTCTATAATATACACAGGGGCTGCTATTCTCTACAGTATACACAAGGACTGCTATTACCTATATTATCTGCAGGGACTGCTATTCTCTATAATATACACAGTGACTGCTATTCTCTATAATACACACAGGGACTGCTATTCTCTATTATACACATGGGGACTGCTATTCTCGATAATATACACAGGGACAGCTATGCTCTACAATATACACAGCACTGCTATTCTCTATAATATACACAGGGACTGCTATTCTCTATAATATACACAGGGATTGCTATTCTCAATAATATATGCAGGGGCTGCTATTCTCTATAATATACACAGGGACTGTTAATCTCTACAATATACACAAGGAATGCTATTCTCTATAATATACACAGGGACTGCTATTCATTATAATATACACAGGGCCTGCAATTCTTTATAATATACACAGGGATTGCTATTCTCCATAATACATGCAGGAAATTCTACTCCCTATAATATACACAGGGATTGATATGCTGTATAACAAACACACGGACTGCTATTCTCAATAAAGCTACACAGGCTCTGATATTCTCTATAATATACACATGGACTGCTATTCTCTATAATATACACAGGGACTGCTATTCTCTATAATATACACATTGACTGCTATTCTCTATAATATACACAGGGACTGCTCTTCTCTATAATATACACAGAGGCTGCTATTCTCTATAATATACACAGAGGCTGCTATTCTCTATAATATACACAGGGACTGCAGTTCCCTAAAATATATACAGGGGCTGCTATTCTCTATAATTTACGCAGGGACTGAAGTTCCCTATAATATACACAAGGACTGCTATTCTCTACAATATACACAAGGACTGCTGTTGCCTATAGTATATGCAGTGACTGCTCATCTCTATAATATACACAGTGACTGCTGTTCTCTATAATACACACAGGTAATGCTAATCTCTATTATACACATGGGGACTGCTATTCTCTATAATATACACAGGGACTGCAATTCTTTATAATATACACAGGACTGCTATTCTCCATAATATACACCGAGGCTGCTAATCTCTATAATACAAACAAGGACTGAAATTCTCTATAATATTCACATGGATTGCTATTCTCCATAATACACACAGGGATTGCTATTCTCCATAATATATGCAGCGACTGCTAATCTCTATACTATACACAGGGACTGTTATTCTCTATAATATACACCGAGGCTGCTATTCTCTATAATATACACAGGGAATGATATTCTCTATAATATACACACGGACTGCTATTCTCTATAATATACACAGGGATTGCTTTTCTCAATAATATATGCAGGGGCTGCTATTCTCTATAATATACACAGGGACTGTTAATCTCTACAATATACACAAGGAATGCTATTCTCTATAATATACACAGGGATTGCTATTCTCAATAATATATGAAGGCGCTGCTATTCTCTATAATATACACAGGGGCTGTTTATATGTACAATATACACAAGGAATGCTATTCTCTATAATATACACAGGGACTGCTACTCTCTATAATATACACAGGGACTGCTATTCTCTATAATATACACAGGGACTGCTATTCTCTATAATATACACAGGGACTGCTCTTCTCTATAATATCCACAGATGCTGCTATTCTCTATAATATACACAGGGAATGCAGTTCCCTAAAATATACACAGGGGCTGATATTCTCTATAATATACATAGTGACTGCTATTCTCTATAATATACACAGGTACTGCTATTCTCCATAATATATACAGGGACTGCTCTTCTCTATAATATACACAGGGACTGCTCTTCTCTATAATATACACAGGGACTGCTATTCTCTATAGTATACACAGAGGCTGCTATTCTCTACAATATTCTCATGGACTGCTAATCTATTAAAGATACACAGGGACTGCTATTCTCTATAATATACACAGGGGGTGCTATTCTCTTTAATATACACAGGGGGTGCTCTTCTCTACAATATACACAGGGACTGCTATTCTCTAGAATATACACAGGGGCTGCTATTCTCTACAATATACACAAGGACTGCTATTGCCTATAGTGTATGCAGCGACTGCTCTTCTCTATAATATATACAGTGACTGCTATTCTCTATAATACACACAGGGACTGCTATTCTCTATTATACACATGGGGACTGAAATTCTCTATAATATACACAGGGACTGCTATTCTCTACAATCTACAAAGGACTGCTATTCTCTATAATATACACAGGGACTGCTATTCTCTATAACATACACAGGGATTACTATTCTCAATAATATATGCAGGGGCTGCTATTCTCTATAATATACACTGGGACTGTTTATCTCAATAATATACACAAGGAATGCTATTCTCTATAATTTACACAGTGGCTGTTATTCTCTATAATATACACAGTGGCTGCTTTTCTTTATAATATACACAGTGGATGCTATTCTCTATAATATACACAGTGGCTGCTATTGTCTACAATATACAGAGGGACTGCAGTTCCCTAAAATATATACAGGGGCTGCTATTCTCTACAATATACGCAGGGACTGCAGTTAACTATAATATACACAAGGACAGCTATTCTCTACAATATATCCAAGGACTGCTGTTGCCTATAGTATATGCAGTGACTGCTTTCTCTATAATATACACAGTGACTGCTATTCTCTATAATATACACAGGGATTGATATGCTGTATAATATACACAGGGACTGCTATTCTCAATAAGATACACAGGCACTGCTATTCTCTATAATATACACAAGGAATGCTATTCTCTATATTACTCACCGGGACTGCTATTCTCTATAATATACTCAGGGACTGCTATTCTCTATAATATACACAGGGACTGCTATTCTCTATAATATAAACAGGGATTGCTATTCTCCATAAAATATGCAACGACTGCTAATCTCAATAATATACACAGGGACTGTTATTCTCTATAATATACACAGGGACTGCTTTTCTCTATAACATACACAGTGACGGCTATTCTCTATAATATACACAGGGACTGTTATTCTCTATAATATACACAGAGGCTGCTATTCTCAATAATATACACAGGGACTGCTATTCTCTATAATATACTCATGGATTGCTATTCGCCATAATATAAACAGGGATTGCTATTCTTCATAAAATATGCTGCGACTGCTAATCTCAATAATATACAGAGGGACTGTTATTCTCTATAATATACACAGGGACTGCTAATCTCAATAATATACACAGGGACTGCTATTCTCTATAATATACACAGGGACTGCTTTTCTCTATAATATACACAGGGACTGCTATTCTCTATAATATACACAGGGACTGCTATTCTCTATAATATACACAGTGGCTGTTTTTCTCTATAATATACACAGGGACTGCTATTCTCTATATTATACACAGTGGCTGCTATTCTCTATAATATACACAGTTTCTGCCATTCTCTATAATATTCACAGGGACTGCTATTCTCTATAATATACACAGTGGCTGCTATTCTCTATAATATACACATGGATTGCTAATCTCTATAATATACACAGGGACTGCTATTCTCTATAATATACACAGGGACTGCTATTCTCTATAATATACACAGGGACTGCTATTCCCTATAATATACACAGGGTCTGCTATTTTCTATATTACACACAGGGACTGCTATTCTCTATAATATACACAGGGACTGCAGTTCCCTAAAATATACACAGGGGCTGCTATTCACTATAATATACACAAGGACTCCTATTCTCTACATTACACACACATAGTGCTATTCTCTACAATATACACAGTGACTGCTATTCTCTATAATATACACACGGACTGCTATTCTCTATAATAAACACAGTGACTGCTATTCTCTATAATATATACAGGGACTGCTCTTCTCTATAGTATACACAGGGACTGCTCTTCTCTATATTATACACCGAGACTTCTATTCTCTATAGTATACACAGAGGCTGCTATTCTCTACAATATTCTCAGGGACTGCTATTCTATAAAAGATACACAGGGAATGCTATTCTCTATAATATACACAGGGCCTGCAATTCCTTATAATATACACAGGGATTGCTATTCTCCATAATATATGCAGGAAATGCTAATCCCTATAATATTCACAGGGATTGATATGCTGTATAATATACACACGGACTGCTTTCTCAATAAGATAGATAGGCACTGCTATTCTCTAAAATATACACACGGACAGCTCTTCTCTATATTACACACAGTGACTGCTATTCTCTATACTATACACAGGACTGCTATTCTCTATAATATACACAGGGATTGCTATTCTCAATAATATATGAAGGCGCTGCTATACTCTATAATATACACAGGGGCTGTTTATATGTACAATATACACAAGGAATGCTATTCTCTATAATATACACAGGGACTGCTATTCTCTATAATATACACAGGGACTGCTATTCATTATAATATACACAGGGCCTGCAATTCTTTATAATATACACAGGGATTGCTATTCTCCATAATATATGCAGGAAATGCTAATCCGTATAATTTACACAGGGATTGATATGATGTATAATATACACACGGACTGCTATTCTCAATAAGATACACAGGCACTGCTATTCTCTATAATATACACAGGGACTGCTATTCTCTATAATATAAACAGTGACTGCTATTCTCTATAATATACACAGGGACTGCTCTTTATAATATACACAGAGACTGCTATTCTCTATAATATACACAGGGACTGCAGTACCCTATAATTTACACAGGGGCCGCTATTCTCTATAATATACACAGGACTGCTATTCTCCATAATATACACCGCGGCTGCTAATCTTTATAATACAAACAAGGACTGCAATTCTCTATAATATTCACATGGATTGCTATTCTCCATAATACACACAGGGATTGCTATTCTCCATAATATATGCAGCGACTGCTAATCTCTATAATATACACAGGGACTGTTATTCTCCACAATATACACCGAGGCTGCTATTCTCTATAATATACACAGGGACTGCTATTCTCTATAATATACACACGGACTGCTATTCTCTATAATATACACAGGGATTGCTATACTCAATAATATATGCAGGGACTGCTATTCTCTATAATATACACAGGGACTGTTAATCTCTACAATATACACAAGGAATGCTATTCTCTATAATATACACAGGGACTGCAGTTCCATAAAATATACACAGGGGCTGCTATTCACTATAATATACGCAGGGACTGCAGTTCCCTATAATATACACATTGACTGCTATTCTCTATAATATACACAGGGACTGCTATTCTCTATAATATACACAGGGACTGCTATTCTCTATAATATACACATTGACTGCTATTTTCTATAATATACACAGGGACTGCAGTTCCCTATAATATACACATTGCTATTCTCTATAATATACACAGGGACTGCTATTCTCTATAATATACACAGTGACTGCTATTCTCTATAATATACACAGGGACTGCTCTTCACGATATTATACACAGGGACTGCTCTTCTCTATATTATACACCGGGACTTCTATTCTCTATAGTATACACAGAGGCTGCTTTTCTCTACAATATTCTCAGGGACTGCTATTCTAAAAAAGATACACAGGGACTGCTATTCTCTATAATATACACAGGGCCTGCAATTCCTTATAATATACACAGTGATTGTTATTCTCCATAATATATGCAGGAAATGCTAATCCCTATAATATTCACAGGGATTGATATGCTGTATAATATACACACGGACTGCTGTTCTCAATAAGATAGATAGGCACTGCTATTCTCTAAAATATACACAAGGACTGCTCTTCTCTATATTACACACAGTGACTGCTATTCTCTATACTATACACAGGACTGCTATTCTCTATAATAAACACAGGGACTGCTATTCCCTATAATAGACACAGGGACTGCTATTCTCTATAATATACACAGGGACTGCTATTCTCTATAATATACACAGTGACTGCTATTCTCTATAATATATACAGGGACTGTTATTCTCTATAATATACACAGGGACTGCTTTTCTCTATAATATACACAGGGACTGCTATTCTCTATAATATACACAGGGACTGTTATTCTCTATAATATACACAGTGGCTGTTATTCTCTATAATATACACAGTGGCTGCTTTTCTTTATAATATACACAGTGGATGCTATTCTCTATAATATACACAGTGGCTGCTATTGTCTATAATATACACAGGGACTGCAGTTCCCTAAAATATATACAGGGGCTGCTATTCTCTATAATATACGCAGGGACTGCAGTTAACTATAATATACACAAGGACAGCTATTCTCTACAATATATCCAAGGATTGCTGTTGCCTATAGTATATGCAGTGACTGCTCTTCTCTATAATATACACAGTGTCTGCTATTCTCTATAATATACACAGGGATTGATATGCTGTATAATATACACAGGGACTGCTATTCTCAATAAGATACACAGGCACTGCTATTCTCTATAATATACACAAAGAATGCTATTCTCTATATTACACACCGGGACTGCTATTCTCTATAATATACTCAGGGACTGCTATTCTCTATAATATACACAGGGATTGCTATTCTCCATAAAATATGCAACGACTGCTAATCTCAATAATATACACAGGGACTGTTATTCTCTATAATATACACAGGGACTGCTTTTCTCTATAATATACACAGTGACGGCTATTCTCTATAATATACACAGGGACTGTTATTCTCTATAATATACACAGAGGCTGCTATTTTCAATAATATACACAGGGACTGCTATTCTCTATTATATACTCATGGATTGCTATCGCCATAATATAAACAGGGATTGCTATTCTCCATAAAATATGCTGCGACTGCTAATCTCAATAGTATACAGAGGGACTGTTATTCTCTATAATATACACAGGGACTGCTAATCTCAATAATATACACAGGGACTGTTATTCTCTATAATATACACAGGGACTGCAGTTCCCTATAATATACACATTGACTGCTATTCTCTATAATATACACAGGGACTGCTATTCACTATAATATACGCAGGGACTGCAGTTCCCTATAATATACACATTGACTGCTATTCTCTATAATATACACAGGGACTGCTATTCTCTATAATATACACAGGGACTGCTATTCTCTATAATATACACATTGACTGCTATTTTCTATAATATACACAGGGACTGCAGTTCCCTATAATATACACATTGACTGCTATTCTCTATAATATACACAGGGACTGCTATTCTCTATAATATACTCAGGGACTGCTATTCTCTATAATATACACAGGGACTGTTATTCTCTATAATATACACAGTGACTGCTATTCTCTATAATATAAACAGGGATTGCTATTCTCCATAAAATATGCAACGACTGCTAATCTCAATAATATACACAGGGACTGTTATTCTCTATAATATACACAGGGACTGCTTTTCTCTATAATATACACAGTGACGGCTATTCTCTATAATATACACAGGGACTGTTATTCTCTATAATATACACAGAGGCTGCTATTTTCAATAATATACACAGGGACTGCTATTCTCTATTATATACTCATGGATTGCTATCGCCATAATATAAACAGGGATTGCTATTCTCCATAAAATATGCTGCGACTGCTAATCTCAATAATATACAGAGGGACTGTTATTCTCTATAATATACACAGGGACTGCTAATCTCAATAATATACACAGGGACTGTTATTCTCTATAATATACACAGGGACTGCTTTTCTCTATAATATACACAGGGACTGCTATTCTCTATAATATACACAGGGACTGCTATTCTCTATAATATACACAGTGGCTGTTATTCTCTACAATATACACCGTGGCTGCTTTTCTCTATAATATACACAGGGACTGCTATTCTCTATAATATACACAGGGACTGCTATTCTCTATAATATACACAGGGACTGCTTTTCTCTATAATATACACAGGGACTGCTATTCTCTATAATATACACAGTGGCTGCTATTCTCTATAATATACACAGTGGCTGCTTTTCTTTATAATATACACAGTGGATGCTATTCTCTATAATATACACAGTGGCTGCTATTGTCTATAATATACACAGGGACTGCAGTTCCCTAAAATATATACAGGGGCTGCTATTCTCTATAATATACGCAGGGACTGCAGTTAACTATAATATACACAAGGACAGCTTTTCTCTACAATATATCCAAGGATTGCTGTTGCCTATAGTATATGCAGTGACTGCTCTTCTCTATAATATACACAGTGTCTGCTATTCTCTATAATATACACAGGGATTGATATGCTGTATAATATACACAGGGACTGCTATTCTCAATAAGATACACAGGCACTGCTATTCTCTATAATATACACAAGGAATGCTATTCTCTATATTACACACCGGGACTGCTATTCTCTATAATACACTCAGGGACTGCTATTCTCTATAATATACACAGGGACTGCTATTCTCTATAATATACACAGTGACTGCTATTCTCTATAATATAAACAGGGATTGCTATTCTCCATAAAATATGCAACGACTGCTAATCTCAATAATATACACAGGGACTGTTATTCTCTACAATATACACAGGGACTGCTTTTCTCTATAATACACACAGTGACGGCTATTCTCTATAATATACACAGGGACTGTTATTCTCTATAATATACACAGAGGCTGCTATTTTCAATAATATACACAGGGACTGCTATTCTCTATTACATACTCATGGATTGCTATCGCCATAATATAAACAGGGATTGCTATTCTCCATAAAATATGCTGCGACTGCTAATCTCAATAATATACAGAGGGACTGTTATTCTCTATAATATACACACGGACTGCTAATCTCAATAATATACACAGGGACTGTTATTCTCTATAATATACACAGGGACTGCTTTTCTCTATAATATACACAGGGACTGCTATTCTCTATAATATACACAGGGACTGCTATTCTCTATAATATACACAGTGGCTGTTATTCTCTACAATATACACCGTGGCTGCTTTTCTCTATAATATACACAGGGACTGCTATTCTCTATAATATACACAGGGACTGCTATTCTCTATAATATACACAGGGACTGCTTTTCTCTATAATATACACAGGGACTGCTATTCTCTATAATATACACAGTGGCTGCTATTCTCTACAATACACACAGTTTCTGCTATTCTCTATAATATTCACAGGGACTGCTATTCTCTATAATATACACAGTGGCTGCTATTCTCTATAATATACACATGGATTGCTAATCTCTATAATATACACAGGGACTGCTATTCTCTATAATATACACAGGAACTGCTATTCTCTATAATATACACAGGGACTGCTATTCCCTATAATATACACAGGGTCTGCTATTTTCTATATTACACACAGGGACTGCTATTCTCTATAATATACACAGGGACTGCAGTTCCCTAAAATATACACAGGGGCTGCTATTCTCTATAATATACGCAGGGACTGCAGTTCCCTATAATATACACAGGACTGCTATTCTCTATAATATACACTGAGGCTTCAATTCTCTATAATATAAACAAGGACTGCTATTCTCTATAATATACACAGGGACTGCTATTCTCTATAATATACACATGGACTGCTATTCTCTATAATATACACAGGGACTGCTATTCTCTATAATATACACAGGGACTGCTATTCTCTATAATATACACAGGGACTGCTATTCTCTATAATATACACAGGGACTGCTATTCTCTATAATATACACAGGGACTGCTATTCTTTATAATATACACAGGGACTGCTATTCTCTATAATATACACAGGGACTGCTATTGTCAATAATATACACAAGGGCTGCTAATTTTTACCATATACTCAGGCAGTGCTATTCTCTATAATATACACAGGGCTGCTATTCTCTATAATATACACAGGGACTGCTATTCTCTATAATATACACAGGGACTGCTATTCTCTATAATATACACAGGGACTGCTATTCTCTATAATATACACAGGGACTGCAATTCTCTATAATATACACAGGACTGCTATTCTCTATAATATACACTGAGGCTTTTATTCTCTATAATATAAACAAGGACTGCCATTCTCTATAATATACACAGGGACTGCTATTCTCTATAATATACACATGGACTGCTATTCTCCATAATATACACAGGGACTGCTATTCTCTATAATATACACAGGGACTGCTATTCTCTATAATATACACAGGGACTGCTATTCTCTATAATATACACAGGGACTGCTATTCTCTATAATATACACAGGGACTGCTATTCTCTATAATATACACAGGGACTGCTATTCTCTATAATATACACAGGGACTGCTATTCTCTATAATATACACAGGGACTGCTATTCTCTATAATATACACAGGGACTGCTATTCTCTATAATATACACAGGGACTGCTATTCTCTATAATATACACAGGGACTGCTATTCTCTATAATATACACAGGGACTGCTATTCTCTATAATATACACAGGGACTGCTATTCTCTATAATATACACAGGGCTGCTATTCTCTATAATATACACAGGGACTGCTATTCTCTATAATATACACAGGGACTGCTATTCTCTATAATATACACAGGGACTGCTATTCTCTATAATATACACAGGGACTGCTATTCTCTATAATATACACAGGGACTGCTATTCTCTATAATATACACAGGGACTGCTATTCTCTATAATATACACAGGGACTGCTATTCTCTATAATATACACAGGGACTGCTATTCTCTATAATATACACAGGGACTGCTATTCTCTATAATATACACAGGGACTGCTATTCTCTATAATATACACAGGGACTGCTATTCTCTATAATATACACAGGGACTGCTATTCTCTATAATATACACAGGGACTGCTATTCTCTATAATATACACAGGGACTGCTATTCTCTATAATATACACAGGGACTGCTATTCTCTATAATATACACAGGGACTGCTATTCTCTATAATATACACAGGGACTGCTATTCTCTATAATATACACAGGGACTGCTATTCTCTATAATATACACAGGGACTGCTATTCTCTATAATATACACAGGGACTGCTATTCTCTATAATATACACAGGGACTGCTATTCTCTATAATATACACAGGGACTGCTATTCTCTATAATATACACAGGGACTGCTATTCTCTATAATATACACAGGGACTGCTATTCTCTATAATATACACAGGGACTGCTATTCTCTATAATATACACAGGGACTGCTATTCTCTATAATATACACAGGGACTGCTATTCTCTATAATATACACAGGGACTGCTATTCTCTATAATATACACAGGGACTGCTATTCTCTATAATATACACAGGGACTGCTATTCTCTATAATATACACAGGGACTGCTATTCTCTATAATATACACAGGGACTGCTATTCTCTATAATATACACAGGGACTGCTATTCTCTATAATATACACAGGGACTGCTATTCTCTATAATATACACAGGGACTGCTATTCTCTATAATATACACAGGGCTGCTATTCTCTATAATATACACAGGGACTGCTATTCTCTATAATATACACAGGGACTGCTATTCTCTATAATATACACAGGGACTGCTATTCTCTATAATATACACAGGGACTGCTATTCTCTATAATATACACAGGGACTGCTATTCTCTATAATATACACAGGGACTGCTATTCTCTATAATATACACAGGGCTGCTATTCTCTATAATATACACAGGGACTGCTATTCTCTATAATATACACAGGGACTGCTATTCTCTATAATATACACAGGGACTGCTATTCTCTATAATATACACAGGGACTGCTATTCTCTATAATATACACAGGGACTGCTATTCTCTATAATATACACAGGGACTGCTATTCTCTATAATATACACAGGGACTGCTATTCTCTATAATATACACAGGGACTGCTATTCTCTATAATATACACAGGGACTGCTATTCTCTATAATATACACAGGGACTGCTATTCTCTATAATATACACAGGGACTGCTATTCTCTATAATATACACAGGGACTGCTATTCTCTATAATATACACAGGGACTGCTATTCTCTATAATATACACAGGGCTGCTATTCTCTATAATATACACAGGGACTGCTATTCTCTATAATATACACAGGGACTGCTATTCTCTATAATATACACAGGGACTGCTATTCTCTATAATATACACAGGGCTGCTATTCTCTATAATATACACAGGGACTGCTATTCTCTATAATATACACAGGGACTGCTATTCTCTATAATATACACAGGGACTGCTATTCTCTATAATATACACAGGGACTGCTATTCTCTATAATATACACAGGGCTGCTATTCTCTATAATATACACAGGGACTGCTATTCTCTATAATATACACAGGGACTGCTATTCTCTATAATATACACAGGGACTGCTATTCTCTATAATATACACAGGGACTGCTATTCTCTATAATATACACAGGGACTGCTATTCTCTATAATATACACAGGGACTGCTATTCTCTATAATATACACAGGGACTGCTATTCTCTATAATATACACAGGGACTGCTATTCTCTATAATATACACAGGGACTGCTATTCTCTATAATATACACAGGGACTGCTATTCTCTATAATATACACAGGGACTGCTATTCTCTATAATATACACAGGGACTGCTATTCTCTATAATATACACAGGGACTGCTATTCTCTATAATATACACAGGGACTGCTATTCTCTATAATATACACAGGGACTGCTATTCTCTATAATATACACAGGGACTGCTATTCTCTATAATATACACAGGGACTGCTATTCTCTATAATATACACAGGGACTGCTATTCTCTATAATATACACAGGGACTGCTATTCTCTATAATATACACAGGGACTGCTATTCTCTATAATATACACAGGGACTGCTATTCTCTATAATATACACAGGGACTGCTATTCTCTATAATATACACAGGGACTGCTATTCTCTATAATATACACAGGGACTGCTATTCTCTATAATATACACAGGGACTGCTATTCTCTATAATATACACAGGGACTGCTATTCTCTATAATATACACAGGGACTGCTATTCTCTATAATATACACAGGGACTGCTATTCTCTATAATATACACAGGGACTGCTATTCTCTATAATATACACAGGGACTGCTATTCTCTATAATATACACAGGGACTGCTATTCTCTATAATATACACAGGGACTGCTATTCTCTATAATATACACAGGGACTGCTATTCTCTATAATATACACAGGGACTGCTATTCTCTATAATATACACAGGGACTGCTATTCTCTATAATATACACAGGGACTGCTATTCTCTATAATATACACAGGGACTGCTATTCTCTATAATATACACAGGGACTGCTATTCTCTATAATATACACAGGGACTGCTATTCTCTATAATATACACAGGGACTGCTATTCTCTATAATATACACAGGGACTGCTATTCTCTATAATATACACAGGGACTGCTATTCTCTATAATATACACAGGGACTGCTATTCTCTATAATATACACAGGGACTGCTATTCTCTATAATATACACAGGGCTGCTATTCTCTATAATATACACAGGGACTGCTATTCTCTATAATATACACAGGGACTGCTATTCTCTATAATATACACAGGGACTGCTATTCTCTATAATATACACAGGGCTGCTATTCTCTATAATATACACAGGGACTGCTATTCTCTATAATATACACAGGGACTGCTATTCTCTATAATATACACAGGGCTGCTATTCTCTATAATATACACAGGGACTGCTATTCTCTATAATATACACAGGGACTGCTATTCTCTATAATATACACAGGGACTGCTATTCTCTATAATATACACAGGGACTGCTATTCTCTATAATATACACAGGGACTGCTATTCTCTATAATATACACAGGGACTGCTATTCTCTATAATATACACAGGGACTGCTATTCTCTATAATATACACAGGGCTGCTATTCTCTATAATATACACAGGGACTGCTATTCTCTATAATATACACAGGGACTGCTATTCTCTATAATATACACAGGGACTGCTATTCTCTATAATATACACAGGGACTGCTATTCTCTATAATATACACAGGGACTGCTATTCTCTATAATATACACAGGGACTGCTATTCTCTATAATATACACAGGGACTGCTATTCTCTATAATATACACAGGGACTGCTATTCTCTATAATATACACAGGGACTGCTATTCTCTATAATATACACAGGGACTGCTATTCTCTATAATATACACAGGGCTGCTATTCTCTATAATATACACAGGGACTGCTATTCTCTATAATATACACAGGGACTGCTATTCTCTATAATATACACAGGGACTGCTATTCTCTATAATATACACAGGGACTGCTATTCTCTATAATATACACAGGGACTGCTATTCTCTATAATATACACAGGGACTGCTATTCTCTATAATATACACAGGGACTGCTATTCTCTATAATATACACAGGGACTGCTATTCTCTATAATATACACAGGGACTGCTATTCTCTATAATATACACAGGGACTGCTATTCTCTATAATATACACAGGGACTGCTATTCTCTATAATATACACAGGGACTGCTATTCTCTATAATATACACAGGGACTGCTATTCTCTATAATATACACAGGGACTGCTATTCTCTATAATATACACAGGGACTGCTATTCTCTATAATATACACAGGGCTGCTATTCTCTATAATATACACAGGGACTGCTATTCTCTATAATATACACAGGGACTGCTATTCTCTATAATATACACAGGGACTGCTATTCTCTATAATATACACAGGGACTGCTATTCTCTATAATATACACAGGGACTGCTATTCTCTATAATATACACAGGGACTGCTATTCTCTATAATATACACAGGGACTGCTATTCTCTATAATATACACAGGGACTGCTATTCTCTATAATATACACAGGGACTGCTATTCTCTATAATATACACAGGGACTGCTATTCTCTATAATATACACAGGGACTGCTATTCTCTATAATATACACAGGGACTGCTATTCTCTATAATATACACAGGGACTGCTATTCTCTATAATATACACAGGGACTGCTATTCTCTATAATATACACAGGGACTGCTATTCTCTATAATATACACAGGGACTGCTATTCTCTATAATATACACAGGGACTGCTATTCTCTATAATATACACAGGGACTGCTATTCTCTATAATATACACAGGGACTGCTATTCTCTATAATATACACAGGGCTGCTATTCTCTATAATATACACAGGGACTGCTATTCTCTATAATATACACAGGGACTGCTATTCTCTATAATATACACAGGGACTGCTATTCTCTATAATATACACAGGGACTGCTATTCTCTATAATATACACAGGGACTGCTATTCTCTATAATATACACAGGGACTGCTATTCTCTATAATATACACAGGGACTGCTATTCTCTATAATATACACAGGGACTGCTATTCTCTATAATATACACAGGGACTGCTATTCTCTATAATATACACAGGGACTGCTATTCTCTATAATATACACAGGGACTGCTATTCTCTATAATATACACAGGGACTGCTATTCTCTATAATATACACAGGGACTGCTATTCTCTATAATATACACAGGGACTGCTATTCTCTATAATATACACAGGGACTGCTATTCTCTATAATATACACAGGGCTGCTATTCTCTATAATATACACAGGGACTGCTATTCTCTATAATATACACAGGGACTGCTATTCTCTATAATATACACAGGGACTGCTATTCTCTATAATATACACAGGGCTGCTATTCTCTATAATATACACAGGGACTGCTATTCTCTATAATATACACAGGGACTGCTATTCTCTATAATATACACAGGGACTGCTATTCTCTATAATATACACAGGGACTGCTATTCTCTATAATATACACAGGGACTGCTATTCTCTATAATATACACAGGGACTGCTATTCTCTATAATATACACAGGGACTGCTATTCTCTATAATATACACAGGGACTGCTATTCTCTATAATATACACAGGGACTGCTATTCTCTATAATATACACAGGGACTGCTATTCTCTATAATATACACAGGGACTGCTATTCTCTATAATATACACAGGGACTGCTATTCTCTATAATATACACAGGGACTGCTATTCTCTATAATATACACAGGGACTGCTATTCTCTATAATATACACAGGGACTGCTATTCTCTATAATATACACAGGGACTGCTATTCTCTATAATATACACAGGGCTGCTATTCTCTATAATATACACAGGGACTGCTATTCTCTATAATATACACAGGGACTGCTATTCTCTATAATATACACAGGGACTGCTATTCTCTATAATATACACAGGGACTGCTATTCTCTATAATATACACAGGGACTGCTATTCTCTATAATATACACAGGGACTGCTATTCTCTATAATATACACAGGGACTGCTATTCTCTATAATATACACAGGGACTGCTATTCTCTATAATATACACAGGGACTGCTATTCTCTATAATATACACAGGGACTGCTATTCTCTATAATATACACAGGGACTGCTATTCTCTATAATATACACAGGGACTGCTATTCTCTATAATATACACAGGGCTGCTATTCTCTATAATATACACAGGGACTGCTATTCTCTATAATATACACAGGGCTGCTATTCTCTATAATATACACAGGGACTGCTATTCTCTATAATATACACAGGGACTGCTATTCTCTATAATATACACAGGGCTGCTATTCTCTATAATATACACAGGGACTGCTATTCTCTATAATATACACAGGGACTGCTATTCTCTATAATATACACAGGGACTGCTATTCTCTATAATATACACAGGGACTGCTATTCTCTATAATATACACAGGGACTGCTATTCTCTATAATATACACAGGGACTGCTATTCTCTATAATATACACAGGGACTGCTATTCTCTATAATATACACAGGGACTGCTATTCTCTATAATATACACAGGGACTGCTATTCTCTATAATATACACAGGGACTGCTATTCTCTATAATATACACAGGGACTGCTATTCTCTATAATATACACAGGGACTGCTATTCTCTATAATATACACAGGGACTGCTATTCTCTATAATATACACAGGGACTGCTATTCTCTATAATATACACAGGGACTGCTATTCTCTATAATATACACAGGGACTGCTATTCTCTATAATATACACAGGGACTGCTATTCTCTATAATATACACAGGGACTGCTATTCTCTATAATATACACAGGGACTGCTATTCTCTATAATATACACAGGGACTGCTATTCTCTATAATATACACAGGGACTGCTATTCTCTATAATATACACAGGGACTGCTATTCTCTATAATATACACAGGGACTGCTATTCTCTATAATATACACAGGGACTGCTATTCTCTATAATATACACAGGGACTGCTATTCTCTATAATATACACAGGGACTGCTATTCTCTATAATATACACAGGGACTGCTATTCTCTATAATATACACAGGGACTGCTATTCTCTATAATATACACAGGGACTGCTATTCTCTATAATATACACAGGGACTGCTATTCTCTATAATATACACAGGGACTGCTATTCTCTATAATATACACAGGGCTGCTATTCTCTATAATATACACAGGGACTGCTATTCTCTATAATATACACAGGGACTGCTATTCTCTATAATATACACAGGGACTGCTATTCTCTATAATATACACAGGGACTGCTATTCTCTATAATATACACAGGGACTGCTATTCTCTATAATATACACAGGGACTGCTATTCTCTATAATATACACAGGGACTGCTATTCTCTATAATATACACAGGGACTGCTATTCTCTATAATATACACAGGGACTGCTATTCTCTATAATATACACAGGGACTGCTATTCTCTATAATATACACAGGGACTGCTATTCTCTATAATATACACAGGGACTGCTATTCTCTATAATATACACAGGGACTGCTATTCTCTATAATATACACAGGGACTGCTATTCTCTATAATATACACAGGGACTGCTATTCTCTATAATATACACAGGGCTGCTATTCTCTATAATATACACAGGGACTGCTATTCTCTATAATATACACAGGGACTGCTATTCTCTATAATATACACAGGGACTGCTATTCTCTATAATATACACAGGGACTGCTATTCTCTATAATATACACAGGGACTGCTATTCTCTATAATATACACAGGGACTGCTATTCTCTATAATATACACAGGGACTGCTATTCTCTATAATATACACAGGGACTGCTATTCTCTATAATATACACAGGGACTGCTATTCTCTATAATATACACAGGGACTGCTATTCTCTATAATATACACAGGGACTGCTATTCTCTATAATATACACAGGGACTGCTATTCTCTATAATATACACAGGGACTGCTATTCTCTATAATATACACAGGGACTGCTATTCTCTATAATATACACAGGGACTGCTATTCTCTATAATATACACAGGGACTGCTATTCTCTATAATATACACAGGGACTGCTATTCTCTATAATATACACAGGGACTGCTATTCTCTATAATATACACAGGGCTGCTATTCTCTATAATATACACAGGGACTGCTATTCTCTATAATATACACAGGGACTGCTATTCTCTATAATATACACAGGGCTGCTATTCTCTATAATATACACAGGGACTGCTATTCTCTATAATATACACAGGGACTGCTATTCTCTATAATATACACAGGGACTGCTATTCTCTATAATATACACAGGGCTGCTATTCTCTATAATATACACAGGGACTGCTATTCTCTATAATATACACAGGGACTGCTATTCTCTATAATATACACAGGGACTGCTATTCTCTATAATATACACAGGGACTGCTATTCTCTATAATATACACAGGGCTGCTATTCTCTATAATATACACAGGGACTGCTATTCTCTATAATATACACAGGGACTGCTATTCTCTATAATATACACAGGGACTGCTATTCTCTATAATATACACAGGGACTGCTATTCTCTATAATATACACAGGGACTGCTATTCTCTATAATATACACAGGGACTGCTATTCTCTATAATATACACAGGGACTGCTATTCTCTATAATATACACAGGGACTGCTATTCTCTATAATATACACAGGGACTGCTATTCTCTATAATATACACAGGGACTGCTATTCTCTATAATATACACAGGGACTGCTATTCTCTATAATATACACAGGGACTGCTATTCTCTATAATATACACAGGGACTGCTATTCTCTATAATATACACAGGGACTGCTATTCTCTATAATATACACAGGGACTGCTATTCTCTATAATATACACAGGGCTGCTATTCTCTATAATATACACAGGGACTGCTATTCTCTATAATATACACAGGGACTGCTATTCTCTATAATATACACAGGGACTGCTATTCTCTATAATATACACAGGGACTGCTATTCTCTATAATATACACAGGGACTGCTATTCTCTATAATATACACAGGGACTGCTATTCTCTATAATATACACAGGGACTGCTATTCTCTATAATATACACAGGGACTGCTATTCTCTATAATATACACAGGGACTGCTATTCTCTATAATATACACAGGGACTGCTATTCTCTATAATATACACAGGGACTGCTATTCTCTATAATATACACAGGGACTGCTATTCTCTATAATATACACAGGGACTGCTATTCTCTATAATATACACAGGGACTGCTATTCTCTATAATATACACAGGGACTGCTATTCTCTATAATATACACAGGGACTGCTATTCTCTATAATATACACAGGGACTGCTATTCTCTATAATATACACAGGGCTGCTATTCTCTATAATATACACAGGGACTGCTATTCTCTATAATATACACAGGGACTGCTATTCTCTATAATATACACAGGGACTGCTATTCTCTATAATATACACAGGGACTGCTATTCTCTATAATATACACAGGGACTGCTATTCTCTATAATATACACAGGGACTGCTATTCTCTATAATATACACAGGGACTGCTATTCTCTATAATATACACAGGGACTGCTATTCTCTATAATATACACAGGGACTGCTATTCTCTATAATATACACAGGGACTGCTATTCTCTATAATATACACAGGGACTGCTATTCTCTATAATATACACAGGGACTGCTATTCTCTATAATATACACAGGGACTGCTATTCTCTATAATATACACAGGGACTGCTATTCTCTATAATATACACAGGGACTGCTATTCTCTATAATATACACAGGGACTGCTATTCTCTATAATATACACAGGGACTGCTATTCTCTATAATATACACAGGGACTGCTATTCTCTATAATATACACAGGGACTGCTATTCTCTATAATATACACAGGGACTGCTATTCTCTATAATATACACAGGGACTGCTATTCTCTATAATATACACAGGGACTGCTATTCTCTATAATATACACAGGGACTGCTATTCTCTATAATATACACAGGGACTGCTATTCTCTATAATATACACAGGGACTGCTATTCTCTATAATATACACAGGGACTGCTATTCTCTATAATATACACAGGGACTGCTATTCTCTATAATATACACAGGGACTGCTATTCTCTATAATATACACAGGGACTGCTATTCTCTATAATATACACAGGGACTGCTATTCTCTATAATATACACAGGGCTGCTATTCTCTATAATATACACAGGGACTGCTATTCTCTATAATATACACAGGGACTGCTATTCTCTATAATATACACAGGGACTGCTATTCTCTATAATATACACAGGGACTGCTATTCTCTATAATATACACAGGGACTGCTATTCTCTATAATATACACAGGGACTGCTATTCTCTATAATATACACAGGGACTGCTATTCTCTATAATATACACAGGGACTGCTATTCTCTATAATATACACAGGGACTGCTATTCTCTATAATATACACAGGGACTGCTATTCTCTATAATATACACAGGGACTGCTATTCTCTATAATATACACAGGGACTGCTATTCTCTATAATATACACAGGGACTGCTATTCTCTATAATATACACAGGGACTGCTATTCTCTATAATATACACAGGGACTGCTATTCTCTATAATATACACAGGGACTGCTATTCTCTATAATATACACAGGGACTGCTATTCTCTATAATATACACAGGGACTGCTATTCTCTATAATATACACAGGGACTGCTATTCTCTATAATATACACAGGGACTGCTATTCTCTATAATATACACAGGGACTGCTATTCTCTATAATATACACAGGGACTGCTATTCTCTATAATATACACAGGGACTGCTATTCTCTATAATATACACAGGGACTGCTATTCTCTATAATATACACAGGGACTGCTATTCTCTATAATATACACAGGGACTGCTATTCTCTATAATATACACAGGGACTGCTATTCTCTATAATATACACAGGGACTGCTATTCTCTATAATATACACAGGGACTGCTATTCTCTA
This sequence comes from Carcharodon carcharias, assembly GCF_017639515.1. NCBI lineage: Eukaryota > Metazoa > Chordata > Chondrichthyes > Lamniformes > Lamnidae > Carcharodon > Carcharodon carcharias. The sequence goes on from NW_024470892.1 coordinate 404,954, forward strand.
TAATATACACAGGGACTGCTATTCTCTATAATATACACAGGGACTGCTATTCTCTATAATATACACAGGGACTGCTATTCTCTATAATATACACAGGGACTGCTATTCTCTATAATATACACAGGGACTGCTATTCTCTATAATATACACAGGGACTGCTATTCTCTATAATATACACAGGGACTGCTATTCTCTATAATATACACAGGGACTGCTATTCTCTATAATATACACAGGGCTGCTATTCTCTATAATATACACAGGGACTGCTATTCTCTATAATATACACAGGGACTGCTATTCTCTATAATATACACAGGGACTGCTATTCTCTATAATATACACAGGGACTGCTATTCTCTATAATATACACAGGGACTGCTATTCTCTATAATATACACAGGGACTGCTATTCTCTATAATATACACAGGGACTGCTATTCTCTATAATATACACAGGGACTGCTATTCTCTATAATATACACAGGGACTGCTATTCTCTATAATATACACAGGGACTGCTATTCTCTATAATATACACAGGGACTGCTATTCTCTATAATATACACAGGGACTGCTATTCTCTATAATATACACAGGGACTGCTATTCTCTATAATATACACAGGGACTGCTATTCTCTATAATATACACAGGGACTGCTATTCTCTATAATATACACAGGGACTGCTATTCTCTATAATATACACAGGGACTGCTATTCTCTATAATATACACAGGGACTGCTATTCTCTATAATATACACAGGGACTGCTATTCTCTATAATATACACAGGGACTGCTATTCTCTATAATATACACAGGGACTGCTATTCTCTATAATATACACAGGGACTGCTATTCTCTATAATATACACAGGGACTGCTATTCTCTATAATATACACAGGGACTGCTATTCTCTATAATATACACAGGGACTGCTATTCTCTATAATATACACAGGGACTGCTATTCTCTATAATATACACAGGGACTGCTATTCTCTATAATATACACAGGGACTGCTATTCTCTATAATATACACAGGGACTGCTATTCTCTATAATATACACAGGGACTGCTATTCTCTATAATATACACAGGGACTGCTATTCTCTATAATATACACAGGGCTGCTATTCTCTATAATATACACAGGGACTGCTATTCTCTATAATATACACAGGGACTGCTATTCTCTATAATATACACAGGGACTGCTATTCTCTATAATATACACAGGGACTGCTATTCTCTATAATATACACAGGGCTGCTATTCTCTATAATATACACAGGGACTGCTATTCTCTATAATATACACAGGGACTGCTATTCTCTATAATATACACAGGGACTGCTATTCTCTATAATATACACAGGGACTGCTATTCTCTATAATATACACAGGGACTGCTATTCTCTATAATATACACAGGGACTGCTATTCTCTATAATATACACAGGGACTGCTATTCTCTATAATATACACAGGGACTGCTATTCTCTATAATATACACAGGGCTGCTATTCTCTATAATATACACAGGGACTGCTATTCTCTATAATATACACAGGGACTGCTATTCTCTATAATATACACAGGGACTGCTATTCTCTATAATATACACAGGGACTGCTATTCTCTATAATATACACAGGGACTGCTATTCTCTATAATATACACAGGGACTGCTATTCTCTATAATATACACAGGGACTGCTATTCTCTATAATATACACAGGGACTGCTATTCTCTATAATATACACAGGGACTGCTATTCTCTATAATATACACAGGGACTGCTATTCTCTATAATATACACAGGGACTGCTATTCTCTATAATATACACAGGGACTGCTATTCTCTATAATATACACAGGGACTGCTATTCTCTATAATATACACAGGGACTGCTATTCTCTATAATATACACAGGGACTGCTATTCTCTATAATATACACAGGGACTGCTATTCTCTATAATATACACAGGGACTGCTATTCTCTATAATATACACAGGGACTGCTATTCTCTATAATATACACAGGGACTGCTATTCTCTATAATATACACAGGGACTGCTATTCTCTATAATATACACAGGGCTGCTATTCTCTATAATATACACAGGGACTGCTATTCTCTATAATATACACAGGGACTGCTATTCTCTATAATATACACAGGGACTGCTATTCTCTATAATATACACAGGGACTGCTATTCTCTATAATATACACAGGGACTGCTATTCTCTATAATATACACAGGGACTGCTATTCTCTATAATATACACAGGGACTGCTATTCTCTATAATATACACAGGGACTGCTATTCTCTATAATATACACAGGGACTGCTATTCTCTATAATATACACAGGGCTGCTATTCTCTATAATATACACAGGGACTGCTATTCTCTATAATATACACAGGGACTGCTATTCTCTATAATATACACAGGGACTGCTATTCTCTATAATATACACAGGGACTGCTATTCTCTATAATATACACAGGGACTGCTATTCTCTATAATATACACAGGGACTGCTATTCTCTATAATATACACAGGGACTGCTATTCTCTATAATATACACAGGGACTGCTATTCTCTATAATATACACAGGGACTGCTATTCTCTATAATATACACAGGGACTGCTATTCTCTATAATATACACAGGGACTGCTATTCTCTATAATATACACAGGGACTGCTATTCTCTATAATATACACAGGGACTGCTATTCTCTATAATATACACAGGGACTGCTATTCTCTATAATATACACAGGGACTGCTATTCTCTATAATATACACAGGGACTGCTATTCTCTATAATATACACAGGGACTGCTATTCTCTATAATATACACAGGGACTGCTATTCTCTATAATATACACAGGGACTGCTATTCTCTATAATATACACAGGGACTGCTATTCTCTATAATATACACAGGGACTGCTATTCTCTATAATATACACAGGGACTGCTATTCTCTATAATATACACAGGGACTGCTATTCTCTATAATATACACAGGGACTGCTATTCTCTATAATATACACAGGGACTGCTATTCTCTATAATATACACAGGGACTGCTATTCTCTATAATATACACAGGGACTGCTATTCTCTATAATATACACAGGGACTGCTATTCTCTATAATATACACAGGGACTGCTATTCTCTATAATATACACAGGGACTGCTATTCTCTATAATATACACAGGGACTGCTATTCTCTATAATATACACAGGGACTGCTATTCTCTATAATATACACAGGGACTGCTATTCTCTATAATATACACAGGGACTGCTATTCTCTATAATATACACAGGGACTGCTATTCTCTATAATATACACAGGGACTGCTATTCTCTATAATATACACAGGGACTGCTATTCTCTATAATATACACAGGGACTGCTATTCTCTATAATATACACAGGGACTGCTATTCTCTATAATATACACAGGGACTGCTATTCTCTATAATATACACAGGGACTGCTATTCTCTATAATATACACAGGGACTGCTATTCTCTATAATATACACAGGGACTGCTATTCTCTATAATATACACAGGGACTGCTATTCTCTATAATATACACAGGGACTGCTATTCTCTATAATATACACAGGGACTGCTATTCTCTATAATATACACAGGGACTGCTATTCTCTATAATATACACAGGGACTGCTATTCTCTATAATATACACAGGGACTGCTATTCTCTATAATATACACAGGGACTGCTATTCTCTATAATATACACAGGGACTGCTATTCTCTATAATATACACAGGGACTGCTATTCTCTATAATATACACAGGGCTGCTATTCTCTATAATATACACAGGGACTGCTATTCTCTATAATATACACAGGGACTGCTATTCTCTATAATATACACAGGGACTGCTATTCTCTATAATATACACAGGGACTGCTATTCTCTATAATATACACAGGGACTGCTATTCTCTATAATATACACAGGGACTGCTATTCTCTATAATATACACAGGGACTGCTATTCTCTATAATATACACAGGGACTGCTATTCTCTATAATATACACAGGGACTGCTATTCTCTATAATATACACAGGGACTGCTATTCTCTATAATATACACAGGGACTGCTATTCTCTATAATATACACAGGGACTGCTATTCTCTATAATATACACAGGGACTGCTATTCTCTATAATATACACAGGGACTGCTATTCTCTATAATATACACAGGGCTGCTATTCTCTATAATATACACAGGGCTGCTATTCTCTATAATATACACAGGGACTGCTATTCTCTATAATATACACAGGGACTGCTATTCTCTATAATATACACAGGGACTGCTATTCTCTATAATATACACAGGGACTGCTATTCTCTATAATATACACAGGGACTGCTATTCTCTATAATATACACAGGGACTGCTATTCTCTATAATATACACAGGGACTGCTATTCTCTATAATATACACAGGGACTGCTATTCTCTATAATATACACAGGGACTGCTATTCTCTATAATATACACAGGGACTGCTATTCTCTATAATATACACAGGGACTGCTATTCTCTATAATATACACAGGGACTGCTATTCTCTATAATATACACAGGGACTGCTATTCTCTATAATATACACAGGGACTGCTATTCTCTATAATATACACAGGGACTGCTATTCTCTATAATATACACAGGGACTGCTATTCTCTATAATATACACAGGGACTGCTATTCTCTATAATATACACAGGGACTGCTATTCTCTATAATATACACAGGGACTGCTATTCTCTATAATATACACAGGGACTGCTATTCTCTATAATATACACAGGGACTGCTATTCTCTATAATATACACAGGGACTGCTATTCTCTATAATATACACAGGGACTGCTATTCTCTATAATATACACAGGGACTGCTATTCTCTATAATATACACAGGGACTGCTATTCTCTATAATATACACAGGGACTGCTATTCTCTATAATATACACAGGGACTGCTATTCTCTATAATATACACAGGGACTGCTATTCTCTATAATATACACAGGGACTGCTATTCTCTATAATATACACAGGGACTGCTATTCTCTATAATATACACAGGGACTGCTATTCTCTATAATATACACAGGGACTGCTATTCTCTATAATATACACAGGGACTGCTATTCTCTATAATATACACAGGGACTGCTATTCTCTATAATATACACAGGGACTGCTATTCTCTATAATATACACAGGGACTGCTATTCTCTATAATATACACAGGGACTGCTATTCTCTATAATATACACAGGGACTGCTATTCTCTATAATATACACAGGGACTGCTATTCTCTATAATATACACAGGGACTGCTATTCTCTATAATATACACAGGGACTGCTATTCTCTATAATATACACAGGGACTGCTATTCTCTATAATATACACAGGGACTGCTATTCTCTATAATATACACAGGGACTGCTATTCTCTATAATATACACAGGGACTGCTATTCTCTATAATATACACAGGGACTGCTATTCTCTATAATATACACAGGGACTGCTATTCTCTATAATATACACAGGGACTGCTATTCTCTATAATATACACAGGGACTGCTATTCTCTATAATATACACAGGGACTGCTATTCTCTATAATATACACAGGGACTGCTATTCTCTATAATATACACAGGGACTGCTATTCTCTATAATATACACAGGGACTGCTATTCTCTATAATATACACAGGGACTGCTATTCTCTATAATATACACAGGGACTGCTATTCTCTATAATATACACAGGGACTGCTATTCTCTATAATATACACAGGGACTGCTATTCTCTATAATATACACAGGGACTGCTATTCTCTATAATATACACAGGGACTGCTATTCTCTATAATATACACAGGGACTGCTATTCTCTATAATATACACAGGGACTGCTATTCTCTATAATATACACAGGGACTGCTATTCTCTATAATATACACAGGGACTGCTATTCTCTATAATATACACAGGGACTGCTATTCTCTATAATATACACAGGGACTGCTATTCTCTATAATATACACAGGGACTGCTATTCTCTATAATATACACAGGGACTGCTATTCTCTATAATATACACAGGGACTGCTATTCTCTATAATATACACAGGGACTGCTATTCTCTATAATATACACAGGGACTGCTATTCTCTATAATATACACAGGGACTGCTATTCTCTATAATATACACAGGGACTGCTATTCTCTATAATATACACAGGGACTGCTATTCTCTATAATATACACAGGGACTGCTATTCTCTATAATATACACAGGGACTGCTATTCTCTATAATATACACAGGGACTGCTATTCTCTATAATATACACAGGGACTGCTATTCTCTATAATATACACAGGGACTGCTATTCTCTATAATATACACAGGGACTGCTATTCTCTATAATATACACAGGGACTGCTATTCTCTATAATATACACAGGGACTGCTATTCTCTATAATATACACAGGGACTGCTATTCTCTATAATATACACAGGGACTGCTATTCTCTATAATATACACAGGGACTGCTATTCTCTATAATATACACAGGGACTGCTATTCTCTATAATATACACAGGGACTGCTATTCTCTATAATATACACAGGGACTGCTATTCTCTATAATATACACAGGGACTGCTATTCTCTATAATATACACAGGGACTGCTATTCTCTATAATATACACAGGGACTGCTATTCTCTATAATATACACAGGGACTGCTATTCTCTATAATATACACAGGGACTGCTATTCTCTATAATATACACAGGGACTGCTATTCTCTATAATATACACAGGGACTGCTATTCTCTATAATATACACAGGGACTGCTATTCTCTATAATATACACAGGGACTGCTATTCTCTATAATATACACAGGGACTGCTATTCTCTATAATATACACAGGGACTGCTATTCTCTATAATATACACAGGGACTGCTATTCTCTATAATATACACAGGGACTGCTATTCTCTATAATATACACAGGGACTGCTATTCTCTATAATATACACAGGGACTGCTATTCTCTATAATATACACAGGGACTGCTATTCTCTATAATATACACAGGGACTGCTATTCTCTATAATATACACAGGGACTGCTATTCTCTATAATATACACAGGGACTGCTATTCTCTATAATATACACAGGGACTGCTATTCTCTATAATATACACAGGGACTGCTATTCTCTATAATATACACAGGGACTGCTATTCTCTATAATATACACAGGGACTGCTATTCTCTATAATATACACAGGGACTGCTATTCTCTATAATATACACAGGGACTGCTATTCTCTATAATATACACAGGGACTGCTATTCTCTATAATATACACAGGGACTGCTATTCTCTATAATATACACAGGGACTGCTATTCTCTATAATATACACAGGGACTGCTATTCTCTATAATATACACAGGGACTGCTATTCTCTATAATATACACAGGGACTGCTATTCTCTATAATATACACAGGGACTGCTATTCTCTATAATATACACAGGGACTGCTATTCTCTATAATATACACAGGGACTGCTATTCTCTATAATATACACAGGGACTGCTATTCTCTATAATATACACAGGGACTGCTATTCTCTATAATATACACAGGGACTGCTATTCTCTATAATATACACAGGGACTGCTATTCTCTATAATATACACAGGGACTGCTATTCTCTATAATATACACAGGGCTGCTATTCTCTATAATATACACAGGGACTGCTATTCTCTATAATATACACAGGGCTGCTATTCTCTATAATATACACAGGGCTGCTATTCTCTATAATATACACAGGGACTGCTATTCTCTATAATATACACAGGGCTGCTATTCTCTATAATATACACAGGGACTGCTATTCTCTATAATATACACAGGGACTGCTATTCTCTATAATATACACAGGGACTGCTATTCTCTATAATATACACAGGGACTGCTATTCTCTATAATATACACAGGGACTGCTATTCTCTATAATATACACAGGGACTGCTATTCTCTATAATATACACAGGGACTGCTATTCTCTATAATATACACAGGGACTGCTATTCTCTATAATATACACAGGGACTGCTATTCTCTATAATATACACAGGGACTGCTATTCTCTATAATATACACAGGGACTGCTATTCTCTATAATATACACAGGGACTGCTATTCTCTATAATATACACAGGGACTGCTATTCTCTATAATATACACAGGGACTGCTATTCTCTATAATATACACAGGGACTGCTATTCTCTATAATATACACAGGGACTGCTATTCTCTATAATATACACAGGGACTGCTATTCTCTATAATATACACAGGGACTGCTATTCTCTATAATATACACAGGGACTGCTATTCTCTATAATATACACAGGGACTGCTATTCTCTATAATATACACAGGGCTGCTATTCTCTATAATATACACAGGGACTGCTATTCTCTATAATATACACAGGGACTGCTATTCTCTATAATATACACAGGGACTGCTATTCTCTATAATATACACAGGGACTGCTATTCTCTATAATATACACAGGGACTGCTATTCTCTATAATATACACAGGGACTGCTATTCTCTATAATATACACAGGGACTGCTATTCTCTATAATATACACAGGGACTGCTATTCTCTATAATATACACAGGGACTGCTATTCTCTATAATATACACAGGGACTGCTATTCTCTATAATATACACAGGGACTGCTATTCTCTATAATATACACAGGGACTGCTATTCTCTATAATATACACAGGGACTGCTATTCTCTATAATATACACAGGGACTGCTATTCTCTATAATATACACAGGGACTGCTATTCTCTATAATATACACAGGGCTGCTATTCTCTATAATATACACAGGGACTGCTATTCTCTATAATATACACAGGGCTGCTATTCTCTATAATATACACAGGGCTGCTATTCTCTATAATATACACAGGGACTGCTATTCTCTATAATATACACAGGGACTGCTATTCTCTATAATATACACAGGGACTGCTATTCTCTATAATATACACAGGGACTGCTATTCTCTATAATATACACAGGGACTGCTATTCTCTATAATATACACAGGGACTGCTATTCTCTATAATATACACAGGGCTGCTATTCTCTATAATATACACAGGGACTGCTATTCTCTATAATATACACAGGGACTGCTATTCTCTATAATATACACAGGGACTGCTATTCTCTATAATATACACAGGGACTGCTATTCTCTATAATATACACAGGGACTGCTATTCTCTATAATATACACAGGGACTGCTATTCTCTATAATATACACAGGGACTGCTATTCTCTATAATATACACAGGGACTGCTATTCTCTATAATATACACAGGGACTGCTATTCTCTATAATATACACAGGGACTGCTATTCTCTATAATATACACAGGGACTGCTATTCTCTATAATATACACAGGGACTGCTATTCTCTATAATATACACAGGGACTGCTATTCTCTATAATATACACAGGGACTGCTATTCTCTATAATATACACAGGGACTGCTATTCTCTATAATATACACAGGGACTGCTATTCTCTATAATATACACAGGGACTGCTATTCTCTATAATATACACAGGGACTGCTATTCTCTATAATATACACAGGGCTGCTATTCTCTATAATATACACAGGGACTGCTATTCTCTATAATATACACAGGGACTGCTATTCTCTATAATATACACAGGGACTGCTATTCTCTATAATATACACAGGGACTGCTATTCTCTATAATATACACAGGGACTGCTATTCTCTATAATATACACAGGGACTGCTATTCTCTATAATATACACAGGGACTGCTATTCTCTATAATATACACAGGGACTGCTATTCTCTATAATATACACAGGGACTGCTATTCTCTATAATATACACAGGGACTGCTATTCTCTATAATATACACAGGGACTGCTATTCTCTATAATATACACAGGGACTGCTATTCTCTATAATATACACAGGGACTGCTATTCTCTATAATATACACAGGGACTGCTATTCTCTATAATATACACAGGGACTGCTATTCTCTATAATATACACAGGGCTGCTATTCTCTATAATATACACAGGGACTGCTATTCTCTATAATATACACAGGGACTGCTATTCTCTATAATATACACAGGGACTGCTATTCTCTATAATATACACAGGGACTGCTATTCTCTATAATATACACAGGGACTGCTATTCTCTATAATATACACAGGGACTGCTATTCTCTATAATATACACAGGGACTGCTATTCTCTATAATATACACAGGGACTGCTATTCTCTATAATATACACAGGGACTGCTATTCTCTATAATATACACAGGGACTGCTATTCTCTATAATATACACAGGGACTGCTATTCTCTATAATATACACAGGGACTGCTATTCTCTATAATATACACAGGGACTGCTATTCTCTATAATATACACAGGGACTGCTATTCTCTATAATATACACAGGGCTGCTATTCTCTATAATATACACAGGGACTGCTATTCTCTATAATATACACAGGGACTGCTATTCTCTATAATATACACAGGGACTGCTATTCTCTATAATATACACAGGGACTGCTATTCTCTATAATATACACAGGGCTGCTATTCTCTATAATATACACAGGGACTGCTATTCTCTATAATATACACAGGGACTGCTATTCTCTATAATATACACAGGGACTGCTATTCTCTATAATATACACAGGGACTGCTATTCTCTATAATATACACAGGGACTGCTATTCTCTATAATATACACAGGGACTGCTATTCTCTATAATATACACAGGGACTGCTATTCTCTATAATATACACAGGGACTGCTATTCTCTATAATATACACAGGGACTGCTATTCTCTATAATATACACAGGGACTGCTATTCTCTATAATATACACAGGGACTGCTATTCTCTATAATATACACAGGGACTGCTATTCTCTATAATATACACAGGGACTGCTATTCTCTATAATATACACAGGGACTGCTATTCTCTATAATATACACAGGGACTGCTATTCTCTATAATATACACAGGGACTGCTATTCTCTATAATATACACAGGGACTGCTATTCTCTATAATATACACAGGGACTGCTATTCTCTATAATATACACAGGGACTGCTATTCTCTATAATATACACAGGGACTGCTATTCTCTATAATATACACAGGGACTGCTATTCTCTATAATATACACAGGGACTGCTATTCTCTATAATATACACAGGGACTGCTATTCTCTATAATATACACAGGGACTGCTATTCTCTATAATATACACAGGGACTGCTATTCTCTATAATATACACAGGGACTGCTATTCTCTATAATATACACAGGGACTGCTATTCTCTATAATATACACAGGGACTGCTATTCTCTATAATATACACAGGGCTGCTATTCTCTATAATATACACAGGGACTGCTATTCTCTATAATATACACAGGGACTGCTATTCTCTATAATATACACAGGGACTGCTATTCTCTATAATATACACAGGGACTGCTATTCTCTATAATATACACAGGGACTGCTATTCTCTATAATATACACAGGGACTGCTATTCTCTATAATATACACAGGGACTGCTATTCTCTATAATATACACAGGGACTGCTATTCTCTATAATATACACAGGGCTGCTATTCTCTATAATATACACAGGGACTGCTATTCTCTATAATATACACAGGGACTGCTATTCTCTATAATATACACAGGGACTGCTATTCTCTATAATATACACAGGGACTGCTATTCTCTATAATATACACAGGGACTGCTATTCTCTATAATATACACAGGGACTGCTATTCTCTATAATATACACAGGGACTGCTATTCTCTATAATATACACAGGGACTGCTATTCTCTATAATATACACAGGGACTGCTATTCTCTATAATATACACAGGGACTGCTATTCTCTATAATATACACAGGGACTGCTATTCTCTATAATATACACAGGGACTGCTATTCTCTATAATATACACAGGGACTGCTATTCTCTATAATATACACAGGGACTGCTATTCTCTATAATATACACAGGGACTGCTATTCTCTATAATATACACAGGGACTGCTATTCTCTATAATATACACAGGGACTGCTATTCTCTATAATATACACAGGGACTGCTATTCTCTATAATATACACAGGGACTGCTATTCTCTATAATATACACAGGGCTGCTATTCTCTATAATATACACAGGGACTGCTATTCTCTATAATATACACAGGGACTGCTATTCTCTATAATATACACAGGGACTGCTATTCTCTATAATATACACAGGGACTGCTATTCTCTATAATATACACAGGGACTGCTATTCTCTATAATATACACAGGGACTGCTATTCTCTATAATATACACAGGGACTGCTATTCTCTATAATATACACAGGGACTGCTATTCTCTATAATATACACAGGGACTGCTATTCTCTATAATATACACAGGGACTGCTATTCTCTATAATATACACAGGGACTGCTATTCTCTATAATATACACAGGGACTGCTATTCTCTATAATATACACAGGGACTGCTATTCTCTATAATATACACAGGGACTGCTATTCTCTATAATATACACAGGGCTGCTATTCTCTATAATATACACAGGGACTGCTATTCTCTATAATATACACAGGGACTGCTATTCTCTATAATATACACAGGGACTGCTATTCTCTATAATATACACAGGGACTGCTATTCTCTATAATATACACAGGGACTGCTATTCTCTATAATATACACAGGGACTGCTATTCTCTATAATATACACAGGGACTGCTATTCTCTATAATATACACAGGGACTGCTATTCTCTATAATATACACAGGGACTGCTATTCTCTATAATATACACAGGGACTGCTATTCTCTATAATATACACAGGGACTGCTATTCTCTATAATATACACAGGGACTGCTATTCTCTATAATATACACAGGGCTGCTATTCTCTATAATATACACAGGGACTGCTATTCTCTATAATATACACAGGGACTGCTATTCTCTATAATATACACAGGGACTGCTATTCTCTATAATATACACAGGGACTGCTATTCTCTATAATATACACAGGGACTGCTATTCTCTATAATATACACAGGGACTGCTATTCTCTATAATATACACAGGGACTGCTATTCTCTATAATATACACAGGGCTGCTATTCTCTATAATATACACAGGGACTGCTATTCTCTATAATATACACAGGGACTGCTATTCTCTATAATATACACAGGGACTGCTATTCTCTATAATATACACAGGGACTGCTATTCTCTATAATATACACAGGGACTGCTATTCTCTATAATATACACAGGGACTGCTATTCTCTATAATATACACAGGGACTGCTATTCTCTATAATATACACAGGGACTGCTATTCTCTATAATATACACAGGGACTGCTATTCTCTATAATATACACAGGGACTGCTATTCTCTATAATATACACAGGGACTGCTATTCTCTATAATATACACAGGGACTGCTATTCTCTATAATATACACAGGGACTGCTATTCTCTATAATATACACAGGGACTGCTATTCTCTATAATATACACAGGGACTGCTATTCTCTATAATATACACAGGGACTGCTATTCTCTATAATATACACAGGGACTGCTATTCTCTATAATATACACAGGGACTGCTATTCTCTATAATATACACAGGGACTGCTATTCTCTATAATATACACAGGGACTGCTATTCTCTATAATATACACAGGGACTGCTATTCTCTATAATATACACAGGGACTGCTATTCTCTATAATATACACAGGGACTGCTATTCTCTATAATATACACAGGGACTGCTATTCTCTATAATATACACAGGGACTGCTATTCTCTATAATATACACAGGGACTGCTATTCTCTATAATATACACAGGGACTGCTATTCTCTATAATATACACAGGGACTGCTATTCTCTATAATATACACAGGGACTGCTATTCTCTATAATATACACAGGGACTGCTATTCTCTATAATATACACAGGGACTGCTATTCTCTATAATATACACAGGGACTGCTATTCTCTATAATATACACAGGGACTGCTATTCTCTATAATATACACAGGGACTGCTATTCTCTATAATATACACAGGGACTGCTATTCTCTATAATATACACAGGGACTGCTATTCTCTATAATATACACAGGGACTGCTATTCTCTATAATATACACAGGGACTGCTATTCTCTATAATATACACAGGGACTGCTATTCTCTATAATATACACAGGGACTGCTATTCTCTATAATATACACAGGGACTGCTATTCTCTATAATATACACAGGGACTGCTATTCTCTATAATATACACAGGGACTGCTATTCTCTATAATATACACAGGGACTGCTATTCTCTATAATATACACAGGGACTGCTATTCTCTATAATATACACAGGGACTGCTATTCTCTATAATATACACAGGGACTGCTATTCTCTATAATATACACAGGGACTGCTATTCTCTATAATATACACAGGGACTGCTATTCTCTATAATATACACAGGGACTGCTATTCTCTATAATATACACAGGGACTGCTATTCTCTATAATATACACAGGGACTGCTATTCTCTATAATATACACAGGGACTGCTATTCTCTATAATATACACAGGGACTGCTATTCTCTATAATATACACAGGGACTGCTATTCTCTATAATATACACAGGGACTGCTATTCTCTATAATATACACAGGGACTGCTATTCTCTATAATATACACAGGGACTGCTATTCTCTATAATATACACAGGGACTGCTATTCTCTATAATATACACAGGGACTGCTATTCTCTATAATATACACAGGGACTGCTATTCTCTATAATATACACAGGGACTGCTATTCTCTATAATATACACAGGGACTGCTATTCTCTATAATATACACAGGGACTGCTATTCTCTATAATATACACAGGGACTGCTATTCTCTATAATATACACAGGGACTGCTATTCTCTATAATATACACAGGGACTGCTATTCTCTATAATATACACAGGGCTGCTATTCTCTATAATATACACAGGGACTGCTATTCTCTATAATATACACAGGGACTGCTATTCTCTATAATATACACAGGGACTGCTATTCTCTATAATATACACAGGGACTGCTATTCTCTATAATATACACAGGGACTGCTATTCTCTATAATATACACAGGGACTGCTATTCTCTATAATATACACAGGGACTGCTATTCTCTATAATATACACAGGGACTGCTATTCTCTATAATATACACAGGGACTGCTATTCTCTATAATATACACAGGGACTGCTATTCTCTATAATATACACAGGGACTGCTATTCTCTATAATATACACAGGGACTGCTATTCTCTATAATATACACAGGGACTGCTATTCTCTATAATATACACAGGGACTGCTATTCTCTATAATATACACAGGGACTGCTATTCTCTATAATATACACAGGGACTGCTATTCTCTATAATATACACAGGGACTGCTATTCTCTATAATATACACAGGGACTGCTATTCTCTATAATATACACAGGGACTGCTATTCTCTATAATATACACAGGGACTGCTATTCTCTATAATATACACAGGGACTGCTATTCTCTATAATATACACAGGGACTGCTATTCTCTATAATATACACAGGGACTGCTATTCTCTATAATATACACAGGGACTGCTATTCTCTATAATATACACAGGGACTGCTATTCTCTATAATATACACAGGGACTGCTATTCTCTATAATATACACAGGGACTGCTATTCTCTATAATATACACAGGGACTGCTATTCTCTATAATATACACAGGGACTGCTATTCTCTATAATATACACAGGGACTGCTATTCTCTATAATATACACAGGGACTGCTATTCTCTATAATATACACAGGGACTGCTATTCTCTATAATATACACAGGGACTGCTATTCTCTATAATATACACAGGGACTGCTATTCTCTATAATATACACAGGGACTGCTATTCTCTATAATATACACAGGGACTGCTATTCTCTATAATATACACAGGGACTGCTATTCTCTATAATATACACAGGGACTGCTATTCTCTATAATATACACAGGGACTGCTATTCTCTATAATATACACAGGGACTGCTATTCTCTATAATATACACAGGGACTGCTATTCTCTATAATATACACAGGGACTGCTATTCTCTATAATATACACAGGGACTGCTATTCTCTATAATATACACAGGGCTGCTATTCTCTATAATATACACAGGGACTGCTATTCTCTATAATATACACAGGGACTGCTATTCTCTATAATATACACAGGGACTGCTATTCTCTATAATATACACAGGGACTGCTATTCTCTATAATATACACAGGGACTGCTATTCTCTATAATATACACAGGGACTGCTATTCTCTATAATATACACAGGGACTGCTATTCTCTATAATATACACAGGGACTGCTATTCTCTATAATATACACAGGGACTGCTATTCTCTATAATATACACAGGGACTGCTATTCTCTATAATATACACAGGGACTGCTATTCTCTATAATATACACAGGGACTGCTATTCTCTATAATATACACAGGGACTGCTATTCTCTATAATATACACAGGGACTGCTATTCTCTATAATATACACAGGGACTGCTATTCTCTATAATATACACAGGGACTGCTATTCTCTATAATATACACAGGGACTGCTATTCTCTATAATATACACAGGGACTGCTATTCTCTATAATATACACAGGGACTGCTATTCTCTATAATATACACAGGGACTGCTATTCTCTATAATATACACAGGGACTGCTATTCTCTATAATATACACAGGGACTGCTATTCTCTATAATATACACAGGGACTGCTATTCTCTATAATATACACAGGGACTGCTATTCTCTATAATATACACAGGGACTGCTATTCTCTATAATATACACAGGGACTGCTATTCTCTATAATATACACAGGGACTGCTATTCTCTATAATATACACAGGGACTGCTATTCTCTATAATATACACAGGGACTGCTATTCTCTATAATATACACAGGGACTGCTATTCTCTATAATATACACAGGGACTGCTATTCTCTATAATATACACAGGGACTGCTATTCTCTATAATATACACAGGGACTGCTATTCTCTATAATATACACAGGGACTGCTATTCTCTATAATATACACAGGGACTGCTATTCTCTATAATATACACAGGGACTGCTATTCTCTATAATATACACAGGGACTGCTATTCTCTATAATATACACAGGGACTGCTATTCTCTATAATATACACAGGGACTGCTATTCTCTATAATATACACAGGGACTGCTATTCTCTATAATATACACAGGGACTGCTATTCTCTATAATATACACAGGGACTGCTATTCTCTATAATATACACAGGGACTGCTATTCTCTATAATATACACAGGGCTGCTATTCTCTATAATATACACAGGGACTGCTATTCTCTATAATATACACAGGGACTGCTATTCTCTATAATATACACAGGGACTGCTATTCTCTATAATATACACAGGGACTGCTATTCTCTATAATATACACAGGGACTGCTATTCTCTATAATATACACAGGGCTGCTATTCTCTATAATATACACAGGGACTGCTATTCTCTATAATATACACAGGGACTGCTATTCTCTATAATATACACAGGGACTGCTATTCTCTATAATATACACAGGGACTGCTATTCTCTATAATATACACAGGGACTGCTATTCTCTATAATATACACAGGGACTGCTATTCTCTATAATATACACAGGGACTGCTATTCTCTATAATATACACAGGGACTGCTATTCTCTATAATATACACAGGGACTGCTATTCTCTATAATATACACAGGGACTGCTATTCTCTATAATATACACAGGGACTGCTATTCTCTATAATATACACAGGGACTGCTATTCTCTATAATATACACAGGGACTGCTATTCTCTATAATATACACAGGGACTGCTATTCTCTATAATATACACAGGGACTGCTATTCTCTATAATATACACAGGGACTGCTATTCTCTATAATATACACAGGGACTGCTATTCTCTATAATATACACAGGGACTGCTATTCTCTATAATATACACAGGGACTGCTATTCTCTATAATATACACAGGGACTGCTATTCTCTATAATATACACAGGGACTGCTATTCTCTATAATATACACAGGGACTGCTATTCTCTATAATATACACAGGGACTGCTATTCTCTATAATATACACAGGGACTGCTATTCTCTATAATATACACAGGGACTGCTATTCTCTATAATATACACAGGGACTGCTATTCTCTATAATATACACAGGGACTGCTATTCTCTATAATATACACAGGGACTGCTATTCTCTATAATATACACAGGGACTGCTATTCTCTATAATATACACAGGGACTGCTATTCTCTATAATATACACAGGGACTGCTATTCTCTATAATATACACAGGGACTGCTATTCTCTATAATATACACAGGGACTGCTATTCTCTATAATATACACAGGGACTGCTATTCTCTATAATATACACAGGGACTGCTATTCTCTATAATATACACAGGGACTGCTATTCTCTATAATATACACAGGGACTGCTATTCTCTATAATATACACAGGGACTGCTATTCTCTATAATATACACAGGGACTGCTATTCTCTATAATATACACAGGGACTGCTATTCTCTATAATATACACAGGGACTGCTATTCTCTATAATATACACAGGGACTGCTATTCTCTATAATATACACAGGGACTGCTATTCTCTATAATATACACAGGGACTGCTATTCTCTATAATATACACAGGGACTGCTATTCTCTATAATATACACAGGGACTGCTATTCTCTATAATATACACAGGGACTGCTATTCTCTATAATATACACAGGGACTGCTATTCTCTATAATATACACAGGGACTGCTATTCTCTATAATATACACAGGGACTGCTATTCTCTATAATATACACAGGGACTGCTATTCTCTATAATATACACAGGGACTGCTATTCTCTATAATATACACAGGGACTGCTATTCTCTATAATATACACAGGGACTGCTATTCTCTATAATATACACAGGGACTGCTATTCTCTATAATATACACAGGGACTGCTATTCTCTATAATATACACAGGGACTGCTATTCTCTATAATATACACAGGGACTGCTATTCTCTATAATATACACAGGGACTGCTATTCTCTATAATATACACAGGGACTGCTATTCTCTATAATATACACAGGGACTGCTATTCTCTATAATATACACAGGGACTGCTATTCTCTATAATATACACAGGGACTGCTATTCTCTATAATATACACAGGGACTGCTATTCTCTATAATATACACAGGGACTGCTATTCTCTATAATATACACAGGGACTGCTATTCTCTATAATATACACAGGGACTGCTATTCTCTATAATATACACAGGGACTGCTATTCTCTATAATATACACAGGGACTGCTATTCTCTATAATATACACAGGGACTGCTATTCTCTATAATATACACAGGGACTGCTATTCTCTATAATATACACAGGGACTGCTATTCTCTATAATATACACAGGGACTGCTATTCTCTATAATATACACAGGGACTGCTATTCTCTATAATATACACAGGGACTGCTATTCTCTATAATATACACAGGGACTGCTATTCTCTATAATATACACAGGGACTGCTATTCTCTATAATATACACAGGGACTGCTATTCTCTATAATATACACAGGGACTGCTATTCTCTATAATATACACAGGGACTGCTATTCTCTATAATATACACAGGGACTGCTATTCTCTATAATATACACAGGGACTGCTATTCTCTATAATATACACAGGGACTGCTATTCTCTATAATATACACAGGGACTGCTATTCTCTATAATATACACAGGGACTGCTATTCTCTATAATATACACAGGGACTGCTATTCTCTATAATATACACAGGGACTGCTATTCTCTATAATATACACAGGGACTGCTATTCTCTATAATATACACAGGGACTGCTATTCTCTATAATATACACAGGGACTGCTATTCTCTATAATATACACAGGGACTGCTATTCTCTATAATATACACAGGGACTGCTATTCTCTATAATATACACAGGGACTGCTATTCTCTATAATATACACAGGGACTGCTATTCTCTATAATATACACAGGGACTGCTATTCTCTATAATATACACAGGGACTGCTATTCTCTATAATATACACAGGGACTGCTATTCTCTATAATATACACAGGGACTGCTATTCTCTATAATATACACAGGGACTGCTATTCTCTATAATATACACAGGGACTGCTATTCTCTATAATATACACAGGGACTGCTATTCTCTATAATATACACAGGGACTGCTATTCTCTATAATATACACAGGGACTGCTATTCTCTATAATATACACAGGGACTGCTATTCTCTATAATATACACAGGGCTGCTATTCTCTATAATATACACAGGGACTGCTATTCTCTATAATATACACAGGGACTGCTATTCTCTATAATATACACAGGGACTGCTATTCTCTATAATATACACAGGGACTGCTATTCTCTATAATATACACAGGGACTGCTATTCTCTATAATATACACAGGGACTGCTATTCTCTATAATATACACAGGGACTGCTATTCTCTATAATATACACAGGGACTGCTATTCTCTATAATATACACAGGGACTGCTATTCTCTATAATATACACAGGGACTGCTATTCTCTATAATATACACAGGGACTGCTATTCTCTATAATATACACAGGGACTGCTATTCTCTATAATATACACAGGGACTGCTATTCTCTATAATATACACAGGGACTGCTATTCTCTATAATATACACAGGGACTGCTATTCTCTATAATATACACAGGGACTGCTATTCTCTATAATATACACAGGGACTGCTATTCTCTATAATATACACAGGGACTGCTATTCTCTATAATATACACAGGGACTGCTATTCTCTATAATATACACAGGGACTGCTATTCTCTATAATATACACAGGGACTGCTATTCTCTATAATATACACAGGGACTGCTATTCTCTATAATATACACAGGGACTGCTATTCTCTATAATATACACAGGGACTGCTATTCTCTATAATATACACAGGGACTGCTATTCTCTATAATATACACAGGGACTGCTATTCTCTATAATATACACAGGGCTGCTATTCTCTATAATATACACAGGGACTGCTATTCTCTATAATATACACAGGGACTGCTATTCTCTATAATATACACAGGGACTGCTATTCTCTATAATATACACAGGGACTGCTATTCTCTATAATATACACAGGGACTGCTATTCTCTATAATATACACAGGGACTGCTATTCTCTATAATATACACAGGGACTGCTATTCTCTATAATATACACAGGGACTGCTATTCTCTATAATATACACAGGGACTGCTATTCTCTATAATATACACAGGGACTGCTATTCTCTATAATATACACAGGGACTGCTATTCTCTATAATATACACAGGGACTGCTATTCTCTATAATATACACAGGGACTGCTATTCTCTATAATATACACAGGGACTGCTATTCTCTATAATATACACAGGGACTGCTATTCTCTATAATATACACAGGGACTGCTATTCTCTATAATATACACAGGGACTGCTATTCTCTATAATATACACAGGGACTGCTATTCTCTATAATATACACAGGGACTGCTATTCTCTATAATATACACAGGGACTGCTATTCTCTATAATATACACAGGGACTGCTATTCTCTATAATATACACAGGGACTGCTATTCTCTATAATATACACAGGGACTGCTATTCTCTATAATATACACAGGGACTGCTATTCTCTATAATATACACAGGGACTGCTATTCTCTATAATATACACAGGGACTGCTATTCTCTATAATATACACAGGGACTGCTATTCTCTATAATATACACAGGGACTGCTATTCTCTATAATATACACAGGGACTGCTATTCTCTATAATATACACAGGGACTGCTATTCTCTATAATATACACAGGGACTGCTATTCTCTATAATATACACAGGGACTGCTATTCTCTATAATATACACAGGGACTGCTATTCTCTATAATATACACAGGGACTGCTATTCTCTATAATATACACAGGGACTGCTATTCTCTATAATATACACAGGGACTGCTATTCTCTATAATATACACAGGGACTGCTATTCTCTATAATATACACAGGGACTGCTATTCTCTATAATATACACAGGGACTGCTATTCTCTATAATATACACAGGGACTGCTATTCTCTATAATATACACAGGGACTGCTATTCTCTATAATATACACAGGGACTGCTATTCTCTATAATATACACAGGGACTGCTATTCTCTATAATATACACAGGGACTGCTATTCTCTATAATATACACAGGGACTGCTATTCTCTATAATATACACAGGGACTGCTATTCTCTATAATATACACAGGGACTGCTATTCTCTATAATATACACAGGGACTGCTATTCTCTATAATATACACAGGGACTGCTATTCTCTATAATATACACAGGGACTGCTATTCTCTATAATATACACAGGGCTGCTATTCTCTATAATATACACAGGGACTGCTATTCTCTATAATATACACAGGGACTGCTATTCTCTATAATATACACAGGGACTGCTATTCTCTATAATATACACAGGGACTGCTATTCTCTATAATATACACAGGGACTGCTATTCTCTATAATATACACAGGGACTGCTATTCTCTATAATATACACAGGGACTGCTATTCTCTATAATATACACAGGGACTGCTATTCTCTATAATATACACAGGGACTGCTATTCTCTATAATATACACAGGGACTGCTATTCTCTATAATATACACAGGGACTGCTATTCTCTATAATATACACAGGGACTGCTATTCTCTATAATATACACAGGGACTGCTATTCTCTATAATATACACAGGGACTGCTATTCTCTATAATATACACAGGGACTGCTATTCTCTATAATATACACAGGGACTGCTATTCTCTATAATATACACAGGGACTGCTATTCTCTATAATATACACAGGGACTGCTATTCTCTATAATATACACAGGGACTGCTATTCTCTATAATATACACAGGGACTGCTATTCTCTATAATATACACAGGGACTGCTATTCTCTATAATATACACAGGGACTGCTATTCTCTATAATATACACAGGGACTGCTATTCTCTATAATATACACAGGGACTGCTATTCTCTATAATATACACAGGGACTGCTATTCTCTATAATATACACAGGGACTGCTATTCTCTATAATATACACAGGGACTGCTATTCTCTATAATATACACAGGGACTGCTATTCTCTATAATATACACAGGGACTGCTATTCTCTATAATATACACAGGGACTGCTATTCTCTATAATATACACAGGGACTGCTATTCTCTATAATATACACAGGGACTGCTATTCTCTATAATATACACAGGGACTGCTATTCTCTATAATATACACAGGGACTGCTATTCTCTATAATATACACAGGGACTGCTATTCTCTATAATATACACAGGGACTGCTATTCTCTATAATATACACAGGGACTGCTATTCTCTATAATATACACAGGGACTGCTATTCTCTATAATATACACAGGGACTGCTATTCTCTATAATATACACAGGGACTGCTATTCTCTATAATATACACAGGGACTGCTATTCTCTATAATATACACAGGGACTGCTATTCTCTATAATATACACAGGGACTGCTATTCTCTATAATATACACAGGGACTGCTATTCTCTATAATATACACAGGGACTGCTATTCTCTATAATATACACAGGGACTGCTATTCTCTATAATATACACAGGGACTGCTATTCTCTATAATATACACAGGGACTGCTATTCTCTATAATATACACAGGGACTGCTATTCTCTATAATATACACAGGGACTGCTATTCTCTATAATATACACAGGGACTGCTATTCTCTATAATATACACAGGGACTGCTATTCTCTATAATATACACAGGGACTGCTATTCTCTATAATATACACAGGGACTGCTATTCTCTATAATATACACAGGGACTGCTATTCTCTATAATATACACAGGGACTGCTATTCTCTATAATATACACAGGGACTGCTATTCTCTATAATATACACAGGGACTGCTATTCTCTATAATATACACAGGGACTGCTATTCTCTATAATATACACAGGGACTGCTATTCTCTATAATATACACAGGGACTGCTATTCTCTATAATATACACAGGGACTGCTATTCTCTATAATATACACAGGGACTGCTATTCTCTATAATATACACAGGGACTGCTATTCTCTATAATATACACAGGGACTGCTATTCTCTATAATATACACAGGGACTGCTATTCTCTATAATATACACAGGGACTGCTATTCTCTATAATATACACAGGGACTGCTATTCTCTATAATATACACAGGGACTGCTATTCTCTATAATATACACAGGGACTGCTATTCTCTATAATATACACAGGGACTGCTATTCTCTATAATATACACAGGGACTGCTATTCTCTATAATATACACAGGGACTGCTATTCTCTATAATATACACAGGGACTGCTATTCTCTATAATATACACAGGGACTGCTATTCTCTATAATATACACAGGGACTGCTATTCTCTATAATATACACAGGGACTGCTATTCTCTATAATATACACAGGGACTGCTATTCTCTATAATATACACAGGGACTGCTATTCTCTATAATATACACAGGGACTGCTATTCTCTATAATATACACAGGGACTGCTATTCTCTATAATATACACAGGGACTGCTATTCTCTATAATATACACAGGGACTGCTATTCTCTATAATATACACAGGGACTGCTATTCTCTATAATATACACAGGGACTGCTATTCTCTATAATATACACAGGGACTGCTATTCTCTATAATATACACAGGGACTGCTATTCTCTATAATATACACAGGGACTGCTATTCTCTATAATATACACAGGGACTGCTATTCTCTATAATATACACAGGGACTGCTATTCTCTATAATATACACAGGGACTGCTATTCTCTATAATATACACAGGGACTGCTATTCTCTATAATATACACAGGGACTGCTATTCTCTATAATATACACAGGGACTGCTATTCTCTATAATATACACAGGGACTGCTATTCTCTATAATATACACAGGGACTGCTATTCTCTATAATATACACAGGGACTGCTATTCTCTATAATATACACAGGGACTGCTATTCTCTATAATATACACAGGGACTGCTATTCTCTATAATATACACAGGGACTGCTATTCTCTATAATATACACAGGGACTGCTATTCTCTATAATATACACAGGGACTGCTATTCTCTATAATATACACAGGGACTGCTATTCTCTATAATATACACAGGGACTGCTATTCTCTATAATATACACAGGGACTGCTATTCTCTATAATATACACAGGGACTGCTATTCTCTATAATATACACAGGGACTGCTATTCTCTATAATATACACAGGGACTGCTATTCTCTATAATATACACAGGGACTGCTATTCTCTATAATATACACAGGGACTGCTATTCTCTATAATATACACAGGGACTGCTATTCTCTATAATATACACAGGGACTGCTATTCTCTATAATATACACAGGGACTGCTATTCTCTATAATATACACAGGGACTGCTATTCTCTATAATATACACAGGGCTGCTATTCTCTATAATATACACAGGGACTGCTATTCTCTATAATATACACAGGGACTGCTATTCTCTATAATATACACAGGGACTGCTATTCTCTATAATATACACAGGGACTGCTATTCTCTATAATATACACAGGGACTGCTATTCTCTATAATATACACAGGGACTGCTATTCTCTATAATATACACAGGGACTGCTATTCTCTATAATATACACAGGGACTGCTATTCTCTATAATATACACAGGGACTGCTATTCTCTATAATATACACAGGGACTGCTATTCTCTATAATATACACAGGGACTGCTATTCTCTATAATATACACAGGGACTGCTATTCTCTATAATATACACAGGGACTGCTATTCTCTATAATATACACAGGGACTGCTATTCTCTATAATATACACAGGGACTGCTATTCTCTATAATATACACAGGGACTGCTATTCTCTATAATATACACAGGGACTGCTATTCTCTATAATATACACAGGGACTGCTATTCTCTATAATATACACAGGGACTGCTATTCTCTATAATATACACAGGGACTGCTATTCTCTATAATATACACAGGGACTGCTATTCTCTATAATATACACAGGGACTGCTATTCTCTATAATATACACAGGGACTGCTATTCTCTATAATATACACAGGGACTGCTATTCTCTATAATATACACAGGGACTGCTATTCTCTATAATATACACAGGGACTGCTATTCTCTATAATATACACAGGGACTGCTATTCTCTATAATATACACAGGGACTGCTATTCTCTATAATATACACAGGGACTGCTATTCTCTATAATATACACAGGGACTGCTATTCTCTATAATATACACAGGGACTGCTATTCTCTATAATATACACAGGGACTGCTATTCTCTATAATATACACAGGGACTGCTATTCTCTATAATATACACAGGGACTGCTATTCTCTATAATATACACAGGGACTGCTATTCTCTATAATATACACAGGGACTGCTATTCTCTATAATATACACAGGGACTGCTATTCTCTATAATATACACAGGGACTGCTATTCTCTATAATATACACAGGGACTGCTATTCTCTATAATATACACAGGGACTGCTATTCTCTATAATATACACAGGGACTGCTATTCTCTATAATATACACAGGGACTGCTATTCTCTATAATATACACAGGGACTGCTATTCTCTATAATATACACAGGGACTGCTATTCTCTATAATATACACAGGGACTGCTATTCTCTATAATATACACAGGGACTGCTATTCTCTATAATATACACAGGGACTGCTATTCTCTATAATATACACAGGGACTGCTATTCTCTATAATATACACAGGGACTGCTATTCTCTATAATATACACAGGGACTGCTATTCTCTATAATATACACAGGGACTGCTATTCTCTATAATATACACAGGGACTGCTATTCTCTATAATATACACAGGGACTGCTATTCTCTATAATATACACAGGGACTGCTATTCTCTATAATATACACAGGGACTGCTATTCTCTATAATATACACAGGGACTGCTATTCTCTATAATATACACAGGGACTGCTATTCTCTATAATATACACAGGGACTGCTATTCTCTATAATATACACAGGGACTGCTATTCTCTATAATATACACAGGGACTGCTATTCTCTATAATATACACAGGGACTGCTATTCTCTATAATATACACAGGGACTGCTATTCTCTATAATATACACAGGGACTGCTATTCTCTATAATATACACAGGGACTGCTATTCTCTATAATATACACAGGGACTGCTATTCTCTATAATATACACAGGGACTGCTATTCTCTATAATATACACAGGGACTGCTATTCTCTATAATATACACAGGGACTGCTATTCTCTATAATATACACAGGGACTGCTATTCTCTATAATATACACAGGGACTGCTATTCTCTATAATATACACAGGGACTGCTATTCTCTATAATATACACAGGGACTGCTATTCTCTATAATATACACAGGGACTGCTATTCTCTATAATATACACAGGGACTGCTATTCTCTATAATATACACAGGGACTGCTATTCTCTATAATATACACAGGGACTGCTATTCTCTATAATATACACAGGGACTGCTATTCTCTATAATATACACAGGGACTGCTATTCTCTATAATATACACAGGGACTGCTATTCTCTATAATATACACAGGGACTGCTATTCTCTATAATATACACAGGGACTGCTATTCTCTATAATATACACAGGGACTGCTATTCTCTATAATATACACAGGGACTGCTATTCTCTATAATATACACAGGGACTGCTATTCTCTATAATATACACAGGGACTGCTATTCTCTATAATATACACAGGGACTGCTATTCTCTATAATATACACAGGGACTGCTATTCTCTATAATATACACAGGGACTGCTATTCTCTATAATATACACAGGGACTGCTATTCTCTATAATATACACAGGGACTGCTATTCTCTATAATATACACAGGGACTGCTATTCTCTATAATATACACAGGGACTGCTATTCTCTATAATATACACAGGGACTGCTATTCTCTATAATATACACAGGGACTGCTATTCTCTATAATATACACAGGGACTGCTATTCTCTATAATATACACAGGGACTGCTATTCTCTATAATATACACAGGGACTGCTATTCTCTATAATATACACAGGGACTGCTATTCTCTATAATATACACAGGGACTGCTATTCTCTATAATATACACAGGGACTGCTATTCTCTATAATATACACAGGGACTGCTATTCTCTATAATATACACAGGGACTGCTATTCTCTATAATATACACAGGGACTGCTATTCTCTATAATATACACAGGGACTGCTATTCTCTATAATATACACAGGGACTGCTATTCTCTATAATATACACAGGGACTGCTATTCTCTATAATATACACAGGGACTGCTATTCTCTATAATATACACAGGGACTGCTATTCTCTATAATATACACAGGGACTGCTATTCTCTATAATATACACAGGGACTGCTATTCTCTATAATATACACAGGGACTGCTATTCTCTATAATATACACAGGGACTGCTATTCTCTATAATATACACAGGGACTGCTATTCTCTATAATATACACAGGGACTGCTATTCTCTATAATATACACAGGGACTGCTATTCTCTATAATATACACAGGGACTGCTATTCTCTATAATATACACAGGGACTGCTATTCTCTATAATATACACAGGGACTGCTATTCTCTATAATATACACAGGGACTGCTATTCTCTATAATATACACAGGGACTGCTATTCTCTATAATATACACAGGGACTGCTATTCTCTATAATATACACAGGGACTGCTATTCTCTATAATATACACAGGGACTGCTATTCTCTATAATATACACAGGGACTGCTATTCTCTATAATATACACAGGGACTGCTATTCTCTATAATATACACAGGGACTGCTATTCTCTATAATATACACAGGGACTGCTATTCTCTATAATATACACAGGGACTGCTATTCTCTATAATATACACAGGGACTGCTATTCTCTATAATATACACAGGGACTGCTATTCTCTATAATATACACAGGGACTGCTATTCTCTATAATATACACAGGGACTGCTATTCTCTATAATATACACAGGGACTGCTATTCTCTATAATATACACAGGGACTGCTATTCTCTATAATATACACAGGGCTGCTATTCTCTATAATATACACAGGGACTGCTATTCTCTATAATATACACAGGGACTGCTATTCTCTATAATATACACAGGGACTGCTATTCTCTATAATATACACAGGGACTGCTATTCTCTATAATATACACAGGGACTGCTATTCTCTATAATATACACAGGGACTGCTATTCTCTATAATATACACAGGGACTGCTATTCTCTATAATATACACAGGGACTGCTATTCTCTATAATATACACAGGGACTGCTATTCTCTATAATATACACAGGGACTGCTATTCTCTATAATATACACAGGGACTGCTATTCTCTATAATATACACAGGGACTGCTATTCTCTATAATATACACAGGGACTGCTATTC
This sequence comes from Carcharodon carcharias, assembly GCF_017639515.1. Classification (NCBI taxonomy): domain Eukaryota; kingdom Metazoa; phylum Chordata; class Chondrichthyes; order Lamniformes; family Lamnidae; genus Carcharodon; species Carcharodon carcharias. Next base: position 435,461 of record NW_024470892.1, read on the forward strand.
TCTATAATATACACAGGGACTGCTATTCTCTATAATATACACAGGGACTGCTATTCTCTATAATATACACAGGGACTGCTATTCTCTATAATATACACAGGGACTGCTATTCTCTATAATATACACAGGGACTGCTATTCTCTATAATATACACAGGGACTGCTATTCTCTATAATATACACAGGGACTGCTATTCTCTATAATATACACAGGGACTGCTATTCTCTATAATATACACAGGGACTGCTATTCTCTATAATATACACAGGGACTGCTATTCTCTATAATATACACAGGGACTGCTATTCTCTATAATATACACAGGGACTGCTATTCTCTATAATATACACAGGGACTGCTATTCTCTATAATATACACAGGGACTGCTATTCTCTATAATATACACAGGGACTGCTATTCTCTATAATATACACAGGGACTGCTATTCTCTATAATATACACAGGGACTGCTATTCTCTATAATATACACAGGGACTGCTATTCTCTATAATATACACAGGGACTGCTATTCTCTATAATATACACAGGGACTGCTATTCTCTATAATATACACAGGGACTGCTATTCTCTATAATATACACAGGGACTGCTATTCTCTATAATATACACAGGGACTGCTATTCTCTATAATATACACAGGGACTGCTATTCTCTATAATATACACAGGGACTGCTATTCTCTATAATATACACAGGGACTGCTATTCTCTATAATATACACAGGGACTGCTATTCTCTATAATATACACAGGGACTGCTATTCTCTATAATATACACAGGGACTGCTATTCTCTATAATATACACAGGGACTGCTATTCTCTATAATATACACAGGGACTGCTATTCTCTATAATATACACAGGGACTGCTATTCTCTATAATATACACAGGGACTGCTATTCTCTATAATATACACAGGGACTGCTATTCTCTATAATATACACAGGGACTGCTATTCTCTATAATATACACAGGGACTGCTATTCTCTATAATATACACAGGGACTGCTATTCTCTATAATATACACAGGGACTGCTATTCTCTATAATATACACAGGGACTGCTATTCTCTATAATATACACAGGGACTGCTATTCTCTATAATATACACAGGGACTGCTATTCTCTATAATATACACAGGGACTGCTATTCTCTATAATATACACAGGGACTGCTATTCTCTATAATATACACAGGGACTGCTATTCTCTATAATATACACAGGGACTGCTATTCTCTATAATATACACAGGGACTGCTATTCTCTATAATATACACAGGGACTGCTATTCTCTATAATATACACAGGGACTGCTATTCTCTATAATATACACAGGGACTGCTATTCTCTATAATATACACAGGGACTGCTATTCTCTATAATATACACAGGGACTGCTATTCTCTATAATATACACAGGGACTGCTATTCTCTATAATATACACAGGGACTGCTATTCTCTATAATATACACAGGGACTGCTATTCTCTATAATATACACAGGGACTGCTATTCTCTATAATATACACAGGGACTGCTATTCTCTATAATATACACAGGGACTGCTATTCTCTATAATATACACAGGGACTGCTATTCTCTATAATATACACAGGGACTGCTATTCTCTATAATATACACAGGGACTGCTATTCTCTATAATATACACAGGGACTGCTATTCTCTATAATATACACAGGGACTGCTATTCTCTATAATATACACAGGGACTGCTATTCTCTATAATATACACAGGGACTGCTATTCTCTATAATATACACAGGGACTGCTATTCTCTATAATATACACAGGGACTGCTATTCTCTATAATATACACAGGGACTGCTATTCTCTATAATATACACAGGGACTGCTATTCTCTATAATATACACAGGGACTGCTATTCTCTATAATATACACAGGGACTGCTATTCTCTATAATATACACAGGGACTGCTATTCTCTATAATATACACAGGGACTGCTATTCTCTATAATATACACAGGGACTGCTATTCTCTATAATATACACAGGGACTGCTATTCTCTATAATATACACAGGGACTGCTATTCTCTATAATATACACAGGGACTGCTATTCTCTATAATATACACAGGGACTGCTATTCTCTATAATATACACAGGGACTGCTATTCTCTATAATATACACAGGGACTGCTATTCTCTATAATATACACAGGGACTGCTATTCTCTATAATATACACAGGGACTGCTATTCTCTATAATATACACAGGGACTGCTATTCTCTATAATATACACAGGGACTGCTATTCTCTATAATATACACAGGGACTGCTATTCTCTATAATATACACAGGGACTGCTATTCTCTATAATATACACAGGGACTGCTATTCTCTATAATATACACAGGGACTGCTATTCTCTATAATATACACAGGGACTGCTATTCTCTATAATATACACAGGGACTGCTATTCTCTATAATATACACAGGGACTGCTATTCTCTATAATATACACAGGGACTGCTATTCTCTATAATATACACAGGGACTGCTATTCTCTATAATATACACAGGGACTGCTATTCTCTATAATATACACAGGGACTGCTATTCTCTATAATATACACAGGGACTGCTATTCTCTATAATATACACAGGGACTGCTATTCTCTATAATATACACAGGGACTGCTATTCTCTATAATATACACAGGGACTGCTATTCTCTATAATATACACAGGGACTGCTATTCTCTATAATATACACAGGGACTGCTATTCTCTATAATATACACAGGGACTGCTATTCTCTATAATATACACAGGGACTGCTATTCTCTATAATATACACAGGGACTGCTATTCTCTATAATATACACAGGGACTGCTATTCTCTATAATATACACAGGGACTGCTATTCTCTATAATATACACAGGGACTGCTATTCTCTATAATATACACAGGGACTGCTATTCTCTATAATATACACAGGGACTGCTATTCTCTATAATATACACAGGGACTGCTATTCTCTATAATATACACAGGGACTGCTATTCTCTATAATATACACAGGGACTGCTATTCTCTATAATATACACAGGGACTGCTATTCTCTATAATATACACAGGGACTGCTATTCTCTATAATATACACAGGGACTGCTATTCTCTATAATATACACAGGGACTGCTATTCTCTATAATATACACAGGGACTGCTATTCTCTATAATATACACAGGGACTGCTATTCTCTATAATATACACAGGGCTGCTATTCTCTATAATATACACAGGGACTGCTATTCTCTATAATATACACAGGGACTGCTATTCTCTATAATATACACAGGGACTGCTATTCTCTATAATATACACAGGGACTGCTATTCTCTATAATATACACAGGGACTGCTATTCTCTATAATATACACAGGGACTGCTATTCTCTATAATATACACAGGGACTGCTATTCTCTATAATATACACAGGGACTGCTATTCTCTATAATATACACAGGGACTGCTATTCTCTATAATATACACAGGGACTGCTATTCTCTATAATATACACAGGGACTGCTATTCTCTATAATATACACAGGGACTGCTATTCTCTATAATATACACAGGGACTGCTATTCTCTATAATATACACAGGGACTGCTATTCTCTATAATATACACAGGGACTGCTATTCTCTATAATATACACAGGGACTGCTATTCTCTATAATATACACAGGGACTGCTATTCTCTATAATATACACAGGGACTGCTATTCTCTATAATATACACAGGGACTGCTATTCTCTATAATATACACAGGGACTGCTATTCTCTATAATATACACAGGGACTGCTATTCTCTATAATATACACAGGGACTGCTATTCTCTATAATATACACAGGGACTGCTATTCTCTATAATATACACAGGGACTGCTATTCTCTATAATATACACAGGGACTGCTATTCTCTATAATATACACAGGGACTGCTATTCTCTATAATATACACAGGGACTGCTATTCTCTATAATATACACAGGGACTGCTATTCTCTATAATATACACAGGGACTGCTATTCTCTATAATATACACAGGGACTGCTATTCTCTATAATATACACAGGGACTGCTATTCTCTATAATATACACAGGGACTGCTATTCTCTATAATATACACAGGGACTGCTATTCTCTATAATATACACAGGGACTGCTATTCTCTATAATATACACAGGGACTGCTATTCTCTATAATATACACAGGGACTGCTATTCTCTATAATATACACAGGGACTGCTATTCTCTATAATATACACAGGGACTGCTATTCTCTATAATATACACAGGGACTGCTATTCTCTATAATATACACAGGGACTGCTATTCTCTATAATATACACAGGGACTGCTATTCTCTATAATATACACAGGGACTGCTATTCTCTATAATATACACAGGGACTGCTATTCTCTATAATATACACAGGGACTGCTATTCTCTATAATATACACAGGGACTGCTATTCTCTATAATATACACAGGGACTGCTATTCTCTATAATATACACAGGGACTGCTATTCTCTATAATATACACAGGGACTGCTATTCTCTATAATATACACAGGGACTGCTATTCTCTATAATATACACAGGGACTGCTATTCTCTATAATATACACAGGGACTGCTATTCTCTATAATATACACAGGGACTGCTATTCTCTATAATATACACAGGGACTGCTATTCTCTATAATATACACAGGGACTGCTATTCTCTATAATATACACAGGGACTGCTATTCTCTATAATATACACAGGGACTGCTATTCTCTATAATATACACAGGGACTGCTATTCTCTATAATATACACAGGGACTGCTATTCTCTATAATATACACAGGGACTGCTATTCTCTATAATATACACAGGGACTGCTATTCTCTATAATATACACAGGGACTGCTATTCTCTATAATATACACAGGGACTGCTATTCTCTATAATATACACAGGGACTGCTATTCTCTATAATATACACAGGGACTGCTATTCTCTATAATATACACAGGGACTGCTATTCTCTATAATATACACAGGGACTGCTATTCTCTATAATATACACAGGGACTGCTATTCTCTATAATATACACAGGGACTGCTATTCTCTATAATATACACAGGGACTGCTATTCTCTATAATATACACAGGGACTGCTATTCTCTATAATATACACAGGGACTGCTATTCTCTATAATATACACAGGGACTGCTATTCTCTATAATATACACAGGGACTGCTATTCTCTATAATATACACAGGGACTGCTATTCTCTATAATATACACAGGGACTGCTATTCTCTATAATATACACAGGGACTGCTATTCTCTATAATATACACAGGGACTGCTATTCTCTATAATATACACAGGGACTGCTATTCTCTATAATATACACAGGGACTGCTATTCTCTATAATATACACAGGGACTGCTATTCTCTATAATATACACAGGGACTGCTATTCTCTATAATATACACAGGGACTGCTATTCTCTATAATATACACAGGGACTGCTATTCTCTATAATATACACAGGGACTGCTATTCTCTATAATATACACAGGGACTGCTATTCTCTATAATATACACAGGGACTGCTATTCTCTATAATATACACAGGGACTGCTATTCTCTATAATATACACAGGGACTGCTATTCTCTATAATATACACAGGGACTGCTATTCTCTATAATATACACAGGGACTGCTATTCTCTATAATATACACAGGGACTGCTATTCTCTATAATATACACAGGGACTGCTATTCTCTATAATATACACAGGGACTGCTATTCTCTATAATATACACAGGGACTGCTATTCTCTATAATATACACAGGGACTGCTATTCTCTATAATATACACAGGGACTGCTATTCTCTATAATATACACAGGGACTGCTATTCTCTATAATATACACAGGGACTGCTATTCTCTATAATATACACAGGGACTGCTATTCTCTATAATATACACAGGGACTGCTATTCTCTATAATATACACAGGGACTGCTATTCTCTATAATATACACAGGGACTGCTATTCTCTATAATATACACAGGGACTGCTATTCTCTATAATATACACAGGGACTGCTATTCTCTATAATATACACAGGGACTGCTATTCTCTATAATATACACAGGGACTGCTATTCTCTATAATATACACAGGGACTGCTATTCTCTATAATATACACAGGGACTGCTATTCTCTATAATATACACAGGGACTGCTATTCTCTATAATATACACAGGGACTGCTATTCTCTATAATATACACAGGGACTGCTATTCTCTATAATATACACAGGGACTGCTATTCTCTATAATATACACAGGGACTGCTATTCTCTATAATATACACAGGGACTGCTATTCTCTATAATATACACAGGGACTGCTATTCTCTATAATATACACAGGGACTGCTATTCTCTATAATATACACAGGGACTGCTATTCTCTATAATATACACAGGGACTGCTATTCTCTATAATATACACAGGGACTGCTATTCTCTATAATATACACAGGGACTGCTATTCTCTATAATATACACAGGGACTGCTATTCTCTATAATATACACAGGGACTGCTATTCTCTATAATATACACAGGGCTGCTATTCTCTATAATATACACAGGGACTGCTATTCTCTATAATATACACAGGGACTGCTATTCTCTATAATATACACAGGGACTGCTATTCTCTATAATATACACAGGGACTGCTATTCTCTATAATATACACAGGGACTGCTATTCTCTATAATATACACAGGGACTGCTATTCTCTATAATATACACAGGGACTGCTATTCTCTATAATATACACAGGGACTGCTATTCTCTATAATATACACAGGGACTGCTATTCTCTATAATATACACAGGGACTGCTATTCTCTATAATATACACAGGGACTGCTATTCTCTATAATATACACAGGGACTGCTATTCTCTATAATATACACAGGGACTGCTATTCTCTATAATATACACAGGGACTGCTATTCTCTATAATATACACAGGGACTGCTATTCTCTATAATATACACAGGGACTGCTATTCTCTATAATATACACAGGGACTGCTATTCTCTATAATATACACAGGGCTGCTATTCTCTATAATATACACAGGGACTGCTATTCTCTATAATATACACAGGGACTGCTATTCTCTATAATATACACAGGGACTGCTATTCTCTATAATATACACAGGGACTGCTATTCTCTATAATATACACAGGGACTGCTATTCTCTATAATATACACAGGGACTGCTATTCTCTATAATATACACAGGGACTGCTATTCTCTATAATATACACAGGGACTGCTATTCTCTATAATATACACAGGGACTGCTATTCTCTATAATATACACAGGGACTGCTATTCTCTATAATATACACAGGGACTGCTATTCTCTATAATATACACAGGGACTGCTATTCTCTATAATATACACAGGGACTGCTATTCTCTATAATATACACAGGGACTGCTATTCTCTATAATATACACAGGGACTGCTATTCTCTATAATATACACAGGGACTGCTATTCTCTATAATATACACAGGGACTGCTATTCTCTATAATATACACAGGGCTGCTATTCTCTATAATATACACAGGGACTGCTATTCTCTATAATATACACAGGGACTGCTATTCTCTATAATATACACAGGGACTGCTATTCTCTATAATATACACAGGGACTGCTATTCTCTATAATATACACAGGGACTGCTATTCTCTATAATATACACAGGGACTGCTATTCTCTATAATATACACAGGGACTGCTATTCTCTATAATATACACAGGGACTGCTATTCTCTATAATATACACAGGGACTGCTATTCTCTATAATATACACAGGGACTGCTATTCTCTATAATATACACAGGGACTGCTATTCTCTATAATATACACAGGGACTGCTATTCTCTATAATATACACAGGGACTGCTATTCTCTATAATATACACAGGGACTGCTATTCTCTATAATATACACAGGGACTGCTATTCTCTATAATATACACAGGGACTGCTATTCTCTATAATATACACAGGGACTGCTATTCTCTATAATATACACAGGGACTGCTATTCTCTATAATATACACAGGGACTGCTATTCTCTATAATATACACAGGGACTGCTATTCTCTATAATATACACAGGGACTGCTATTCTCTATAATATACACAGGGACTGCTATTCTCTATAATATACACAGGGACTGCTATTCTCTATAATATACACAGGGACTGCTATTCTCTATAATATACACAGGGACTGCTATTCTCTATAATATACACAGGGACTGCTATTCTCTATAATATACACAGGGACTGCTATTCTCTATAATATACACAGGGACTGCTATTCTCTATAATATACACAGGGACTGCTATTCTCTATAATATACACAGGGACTGCTATTCTCTATAATATACACAGGGACTGCTATTCTCTATAATATACACAGGGACTGCTATTCTCTATAATATACACAGGGACTGCTATTCTCTATAATATACACAGGGACTGCTATTCTCTATAATATACACAGGGACTGCTATTCTCTATAATATACACAGGGACTGCTATTCTCTATAATATACACAGGGACTGCTATTCTCTATAATATACACAGGGACTGCTATTCTCTATAATATACACAGGGACTGCTATTCTCTATAATATACACAGGGACTGCTATTCTCTATAATATACACAGGGACTGCTATTCTCTATAATATACACAGGGACTGCTATTCTCTATAATATACACAGGGACTGCTATTCTCTATAATATACACAGGGCTGCTATTCTCTATAATATACACAGGGACTGCTATTCTCTATAATATACACAGGGACTGCTATTCTCTATAATATACACAGGGACTGCTATTCTCTATAATATACACAGGGACTGCTATTCTCTATAATATACACAGGGACTGCTATTCTCTATAATATACACAGGGCTGCTATTCTCTATAATATACACAGGGACTGCTATTCTCTATAATATACACAGGGACTGCTATTCTCTATAATATACACAGGGACTGCTATTCTCTATAATATACACAGGGACTGCTATTCTCTATAATATACACAGGGACTGCTATTCTCTATAATATACACAGGGACTGCTATTCTCTATAATATACACAGGGACTGCTATTCTCTATAATATACACAGGGACTGCTATTCTCTATAATATACACAGGGACTGCTATTCTCTATAATATACACAGGGACTGCTATTCTCTATAATATACACAGGGACTGCTATTCTCTATAATATACACAGGGACTGCTATTCTCTATAATATACACAGGGACTGCTATTCTCTATAATATACACAGGGACTGCTATTCTCTATAATATACACAGGGACTGCTATTCTCTATAATATACACAGGGACTGCTATTCTCTATAATATACACAGGGACTGCTATTCTCTATAATATACACAGGGACTGCTATTCTCTATAATATACACAGGGACTGCTATTCTCTATAATATACACAGGGACTGCTATTCTCTATAATATACACAGGGACTGCTATTCTCTATAATATACACAGGGACTGCTATTCTCTATAATATACACAGGGACTGCTATTCTCTATAATATACACAGGGACTGCTATTCTCTATAATATACACAGGGACTGCTATTCTCTATAATATACACAGGGACTGCTATTCTCTATAATATACACAGGGACTGCTATTCTCTATAATATACACAGGGACTGCTATTCTCTATAATATACACAGGGACTGCTATTCTCTATAATATACACAGGGACTGCTATTCTCTATAATATACACAGGGACTGCTATTCTCTATAATATACACAGGGACTGCTATTCTCTATAATATACACAGGGACTGCTATTCTCTATAATATACACAGGGACTGCTATTCTCTATAATATACACAGGGACTGCTATTCTCTATAATATACACAGGGACTGCTATTCTCTATAATATACACAGGGACTGCTATTCTCTATAATATACACAGGGACTGCTATTCTCTATAATATACACAGGGACTGCTATTCTCTATAATATACACAGGGACTGCTATTCTCTATAATATACACAGGGACTGCTATTCTCTATAATATACACAGGGACTGCTATTCTCTATAATATACACAGGGACTGCTATTCTCTATAATATACACAGGGACTGCTATTCTCTATAATATACACAGGGACTGCTATTCTCTATAATATACACAGGGACTGCTATTCTCTATAATATACACAGGGACTGCTATTCTCTATAATATACACAGGGACTGCTATTCTCTATAATATACACAGGGACTGCTATTCTCTATAATATACACAGGGACTGCTATTCTCTATAATATACACAGGGACTGCTATTCTCTATAATATACACAGGGACTGCTATTCTCTATAATATACACAGGGACTGCTATTCTCTATAATATACACAGGGACTGCTATTCTCTATAATATACACAGGGACTGCTATTCTCTATAATATACACAGGGCTGCTATTCTCTATAATATACACAGGGACTGCTATTCTCTATAATATACACAGGGACTGCTATTCTCTATAATATACACAGGGACTGCTATTCTCTATAATATACACAGGGACTGCTATTCTCTATAATATACACAGGGACTGCTATTCTCTATAATATACACAGGGACTGCTATTCTCTATAATATACACAGGGACTGCTATTCTCTATAATATACACAGGGACTGCTATTCTCTATAATATACACAGGGACTGCTATTCTCTATAATATACACAGGGACTGCTATTCTCTATAATATACACAGGGACTGCTATTCTCTATAATATACACAGGGACTGCTATTCTCTATAATATACACAGGGACTGCTATTCTCTATAATATACACAGGGACTGCTATTCTCTATAATATACACAGGGACTGCTATTCTCTATAATATACACAGGGACTGCTATTCTCTATAATATACACAGGGACTGCTATTCTCTATAATATACACAGGGACTGCTATTCTCTATAATATACACAGGGACTGCTATTCTCTATAATATACACAGGGACTGCTATTCTCTATAATATACACAGGGACTGCTATTCTCTATAATATACACAGGGACTGCTATTCTCTATAATATACACAGGGACTGCTATTCTCTATAATATACACAGGGACTGCTATTCTCTATAATATACACAGGGACTGCTATTCTCTATAATATACACAGGGACTGCTATTCTCTATAATATACACAGGGACTGCTATTCTCTATAATATACACAGGGACTGCTATTCTCTATAATATACACAGGGACTGCTATTCTCTATAATATACACAGGGACTGCTATTCTCTATAATATACACAGGGACTGCTATTCTCTATAATATACACAGGGACTGCTATTCTCTATAATATACACAGGGACTGCTATTCTCTATAATATACACAGGGACTGCTATTCTCTATAATATACACAGGGACTGCTATTCTCTATAATATACACAGGGACTGCTATTCTCTATAATATACACAGGGACTGCTATTCTCTATAATATACACAGGGACTGCTATTCTCTATAATATACACAGGGACTGCTATTCTCTATAATATACACAGGGACTGCTATTCTCTATAATATACACAGGGACTGCTATTCTCTATAATATACACAGGGACTGCTATTCTCTATAATATACACAGGGACTGCTATTCTCTATAATATACACAGGGACTGCTATTCTCTATAATATACACAGGGACTGCTATTCTCTATAATATACACAGGGACTGCTATTCTCTATAATATACACAGGGACTGCTATTCTCTATAATATACACAGGGACTGCTATTCTCTATAATATACACAGGGACTGCTATTCTCTATAATATACACAGGGACTGCTATTCTCTATAATATACACAGGGACTGCTATTCTCTATAATATACACAGGGACTGCTATTCTCTATAATATACACAGGGACTGCTATTCTCTATAATATACACAGGGACTGCTATTCTCTATAATATACACAGGGCTGCTATTCTCTATAATATACACAGGGACTGCTATTCTCTATAATATACACAGGGACTGCTATTCTCTATAATATACACAGGGACTGCTATTCTCTATAATATACACAGGGACTGCTATTCTCTATAATATACACAGGGACTGCTATTCTCTATAATATACACAGGGACTGCTATTCTCTATAATATACACAGGGACTGCTATTCTCTATAATATACACAGGGACTGCTATTCTCTATAATATACACAGGGACTGCTATTCTCTATAATATACACAGGGACTGCTATTCTCTATAATATACACAGGGACTGCTATTCTCTATAATATACACAGGGACTGCTATTCTCTATAATATACACAGGGACTGCTATTCTCTATAATATACACAGGGACTGCTATTCTCTATAATATACACAGGGACTGCTATTCTCTATAATATACACAGGGACTGCTATTCTCTATAATATACACAGGGACTGCTATTCTCTATAATATACACAGGGACTGCTATTCTCTATAATATACACAGGGACTGCTATTCTCTATAATATACACAGGGACTGCTATTCTCTATAATATACACAGGGACTGCTATTCTCTATAATATACACAGGGACTGCTATTCTCTATAATATACACAGGGACTGCTATTCTCTATAATATACACAGGGACTGCTATTCTCTATAATATACACAGGGACTGCTATTCTCTATAATATACACAGGGACTGCTATTCTCTATAATATACACAGGGACTGCTATTCTCTATAATATACACAGGGACTGCTATTCTCTATAATATACACAGGGACTGCTATTCTCTATAATATACACAGGGACTGCTATTCTCTATAATATACACAGGGACTGCTATTCTCTATAATATACACAGGGACTGCTATTCTCTATAATATACACAGGGACTGCTATTCTCTATAATATACACAGGGACTGCTATTCTCTATAATATACACAGGGACTGCTATTCTCTATAATATACACAGGGACTGCTATTCTCTATAATATACACAGGGACTGCTATTCTCTATAATATACACAGGGACTGCTATTCTCTATAATATACACAGGGACTGCTATTCTCTATAATATACACAGGGACTGCTATTCTCTATAATATACACAGGGACTGCTATTCTCTATAATATACACAGGGACTGCTATTCTCTATAATATACACAGGGCTGCTATTCTCTATAATATACACAGGGACTGCTATTCTCTATAATATACACAGGGACTGCTATTCTCTATAATATACACAGGGACTGCTATTCTCTATAATATACACAGGGACTGCTATTCTCTATAATATACACAGGGACTGCTATTCTCTATAATATACACAGGGACTGCTATTCTCTATAATATACACAGGGACTGCTATTCTCTATAATATACACAGGGACTGCTATTCTCTATAATATACACAGGGACTGCTATTCTCTATAATATACACAGGGACTGCTATTCTCTATAATATACACAGGGACTGCTATTCTCTATAATATACACAGGGACTGCTATTCTCTATAATATACACAGGGACTGCTATTCTCTATAATATACACAGGGACTGCTATTCTCTATAATATACACAGGGACTGCTATTCTCTATAATATACACAGGGACTGCTATTCTCTATAATATACACAGGGACTGCTATTCTCTATAATATACACAGGGACTGCTATTCTCTATAATATACACAGGGACTGCTATTCTCTATAATATACACAGGGACTGCTATTCTCTATAATATACACAGGGACTGCTATTCTCTATAATATACACAGGGACTGCTATTCTCTATAATATACACAGGGACTGCTATTCTCTATAATATACACAGGGACTGCTATTCTCTATAATATACACAGGGACTGCTATTCTCTATAATATACACAGGGACTGCTATTCTCTATAATATACACAGGGACTGCTATTCTCTATAATATACACAGGGACTGCTATTCTCTATAATATACACAGGGACTGCTATTCTCTATAATATACACAGGGACTGCTATTCTCTATAATATACACAGGGACTGCTATTCTCTATAATATACACAGGGACTGCTATTCTCTATAATATACACAGGGACTGCTATTCTCTATAATATACACAGGGACTGCTATTCTCTATAATATACACAGGGACTGCTATTCTCTATAATATACACAGGGACTGCTATTCTCTATAATATACACAGGGACTGCTATTCTCTATAATATACACAGGGACTGCTATTCTCTATAATATACACAGGGCTGCTATTCTCTATAATATACACAGGGACTGCTATTCTCTATAATATACACAGGGACTGCTATTCTCTATAATATACACAGGGACTGCTATTCTCTATAATATACACAGGGACTGCTATTCTCTATAATATACACAGGGACTGCTATTCTCTATAATATACACAGGGACTGCTATTCTCTATAATATACACAGGGACTGCTATTCTCTATAATATACACAGGGACTGCTATTCTCTATAATATACACAGGGACTGCTATTCTCTATAATATACACAGGGACTGCTATTCTCTATAATATACACAGGGACTGCTATTCTCTATAATATACACAGGGACTGCTATTCTCTATAATATACACAGGGACTGCTATTCTCTATAATATACACAGGGACTGCTATTCTCTATAATATACACAGGGACTGCTATTCTCTATAATATACACAGGGACTGCTATTCTCTATAATATACACAGGGACTGCTATTCTCTATAATATACACAGGGACTGCTATTCTCTATAATATACACAGGGACTGCTATTCTCTATAATATACACAGGGACTGCTATTCTCTATAATATACACAGGGACTGCTATTCTCTATAATATACACAGGGACTGCTATTCTCTATAATATACACAGGGACTGCTATTCTCTATAATATACACAGGGACTGCTATTCTCTATAATATACACAGGGACTGCTATTCTCTATAATATACACAGGGACTGCTATTCTCTATAATATACACAGGGACTGCTATTCTCTATAATATACACAGGGACTGCTATTCTCTATAATATACACAGGGACTGCTATTCTCTATAATATACACAGGGACTGCTATTCTCTATAATATACACAGGGACTGCTATTCTCTATAATATACACAGGGCTGCTATTCTCTATAATATACACAGGGACTGCTATTCTCTATAATATACACAGGGACTGCTATTCTCTATAATATACACAGGGACTGCTATTCTCTATAATATACACAGGGACTGCTATTCTCTATAATATACACAGGGACTGCTATTCTCTATAATATACACAGGGACTGCTATTCTCTATAATATACACAGGGACTGCTATTCTCTATAATATACACAGGGACTGCTATTCTCTATAATATACACAGGGACTGCTATTCTCTATAATATACACAGGGACTGCTATTCTCTATAATATACACAGGGACTGCTATTCTCTATAATATACACAGGGACTGCTATTCTCTATAATATACACAGGGACTGCTATTCTCTATAATATACACAGGGACTGCTATTCTCTATAATATACACAGGGACTGCTATTCTCTATAATATACACAGGGACTGCTATTCTCTATAATATACACAGGGACTGCTATTCTCTATAATATACACAGGGACTGCTATTCTCTATAATATACACAGGGACTGCTATTCTCTATAATATACACAGGGACTGCTATTCTCTATAATATACACAGGGACTGCTATTCTCTATAATATACACAGGGACTGCTATTCTCTATAATATACACAGGGACTGCTATTCTCTATAATATACACAGGGACTGCTATTCTCTATAATATACACAGGGACTGCTATTCTCTATAATATACACAGGGACTGCTATTCTCTATAATATACACAGGGACTGCTATTCTCTATAATATACACAGGGACTGCTATTCTCTATAATATACACAGGGACTGCTATTCTCTATAATATACACAGGGACTGCTATTCTCTATAATATACACAGGGACTGCTATTCTCTATAATATACACAGGGACTGCTATTCTCTATAATATACACAGGGACTGCTATTCTCTATAATATACACAGGGACTGCTATTCTCTATAATATACACAGGGACTGCTATTCTCTATAATATACACAGGGACTGCTATTCTCTATAATATACACAGGGACTGCTATTCTCTATAATATACACAGGGACTGCTATTCTCTATAATATACACAGGGACTGCTATTCTCTATAATATACACAGGGACTGCTATTCTCTATAATATACACAGGGACTGCTATTCTCTATAATATACACAGGGACTGCTATTCTCTATAATATACACAGGGACTGCTATTCTCTATAATATACACAGGGACTGCTATTCTCTATAATATACACAGGGACTGCTATTCTCTATAATATACACAGGGACTGCTATTCTCTATAATATACACAGGGACTGCTATTCTCTATAATATACACAGGGACTGCTATTCTCTATAATATACACAGGGACTGCTATTCTCTATAATATACACAGGGACTGCTATTCTCTATAATATACACAGGGACTGCTATTCTCTATAATATACACAGGGACTGCTATTCTCTATAATATACACAGGGACTGCTATTCTCTATAATATACACAGGGACTGCTATTCTCTATAATATACACAGGGACTGCTATTCTCTATAATATACACAGGGACTGCTATTCTCTATAATATACACAGGGACTGCTATTCTCTATAATATACACAGGGACTGCTATTCTCTATAATATACACAGGGACTGCTATTCTCTATAATATACACAGGGACTGCTATTCTCTATAATATACACAGGGACTGCTATTCTCTATAATATACACAGGGACTGCTATTCTCTATAATATACACAGGGACTGCTATTCTCTATAATATACACAGGGACTGCTATTCTCTATAATATACACAGGGACTGCTATTCTCTATAATATACACAGGGACTGCTATTCTCTATAATATACACAGGGCTGCTATTCTCTATAATATACACAGGGACTGCTATTCTCTATAATATACACAGGGACTGCTATTCTCTATAATATACACAGGGACTGCTATTCTCTATAATATACACAGGGACTGCTATTCTCTATAATATACACAGGGCTGCTATTCTCTATAATATACACAGGGACTGCTATTCTCTATAATATACACAGGGACTGCTATTCTCTATAATATACACAGGGACTGCTATTCTCTATAATATACACAGGGACTGCTATTCTCTATAATATACACAGGGACTGCTATTCTCTATAATATACACAGGGACTGCTATTCTCTATAATATACACAGGGACTGCTATTCTCTATAATATACACAGGGACTGCTATTCTCTATAATATACACAGGGACTGCTATTCTCTATAATATACACAGGGACTGCTATTCTCTATAATATACACAGGGACTGCTATTCTCTATAATATACACAGGGACTGCTATTCTCTATAATATACACAGGGCTGCTATTCTCTATAATATACACAGGGACTGCTATTCTCTATAATATACACAGGGACTGCTATTCTCTATAATATACACAGGGACTGCTATTCTCTATAATATACACAGGGACTGCTATTCTCTATAATATACACAGGGACTGCTATTCTCTATAATATACACAGGGACTGCTATTCTCTATAATATACACAGGGACTGCTATTCTCTATAATATACACAGGGACTGCTATTCTCTATAATATACACAGGGACTGCTATTCTCTATAATATACACAGGGACTGCTATTCTCTATAATATACACAGGGACTGCTATTCTCTATAATATACACAGGGACTGCTATTCTCTATAATATACACAGGGACTGCTATTCTCTATAATATACACAGGGACTGCTATTCTCTATAATATACACAGGGACTGCTATTCTCTATAATATACACAGGGACTGCTATTCTCTATAATATACACAGGGACTGCTATTCTCTATAATATACACAGGGACTGCTATTCTCTATAATATACACAGGGACTGCTATTCTCTATAATATACACAGGGACTGCTATTCTCTATAATATACACAGGGACTGCTATTCTCTATAATATACACAGGGACTGCTATTCTCTATAATATACACAGGGACTGCTATTCTCTATAATATACACAGGGACTGCTATTCTCTATAATATACACAGGGACTGCTATTCTCTATAATATACACAGGGACTGCTATTCTCTATAATATACACAGGGACTGCTATTCTCTATAATATACACAGGGACTGCTATTCTCTATAATATACACAGGGACTGCTATTCTCTATAATATACACAGGGACTGCTATTCTCTATAATATACACAGGGACTGCTATTCTCTATAATATACACAGGGACTGCTATTCTCTATAATATACACAGGGACTGCTATTCTCTATAATATACACAGGGACTGCTATTCTCTATAATATACACAGGGACTGCTATTCTCTATAATATACACAGGGACTGCTATTCTCTATAATATACACAGGGACTGCTATTCTCTATAATATACACAGGGACTGCTATTCTCTATAATATACACAGGGACTGCTATTCTCTATAATATACACAGGGACTGCTATTCTCTATAATATACACAGGGACTGCTATTCTCTATAATATACACAGGGACTGCTATTCTCTATAATATACACAGGGACTGCTATTCTCTATAATATACACAGGGACTGCTATTCTCTATAATATACACAGGGACTGCTATTCTCTATAATATACACAGGGACTGCTATTCTCTATAATATACACAGGGACTGCTATTCTCTATAATATACACAGGGACTGCTATTCTCTATAATATACACAGGGACTGCTATTCTCTATAATATACACAGGGACTGCTATTCTCTATAATATACACAGGGACTGCTATTCTCTATAATATACACAGGGACTGCTATTCTCTATAATATACACAGGGACTGCTATTCTCTATAATATACACAGGGACTGCTATTCTCTATAATATACACAGGGCTGCTATTCTCTATAATATACACAGGGACTGCTATTCTCTATAATATACACAGGGACTGCTATTCTCTATAATATACACAGGGACTGCTATTCTCTATAATATACACAGGGACTGCTATTCTCTATAATATACACAGGGACTGCTATTCTCTATAATATACACAGGGACTGCTATTCTCTATAATATACACAGGGACTGCTATTCTCTATAATATACACAGGGACTGCTATTCTCTATAATATACACAGGGACTGCTATTCTCTATAATATACACAGGGACTGCTATTCTCTATAATATACACAGGGACTGCTATTCTCTATAATATACACAGGGACTGCTATTCTCTATAATATACACAGGGACTGCTATTCTCTATAATATACACAGGGACTGCTATTCTCTATAATATACACAGGGACTGCTATTCTCTATAATATACACAGGGACTGCTATTCTCTATAATATACACAGGGACTGCTATTCTCTATAATATACACAGGGACTGCTATTCTCTATAATATACACAGGGACTGCTATTCTCTATAATATACACAGGGACTGCTATTCTCTATAATATACACAGGGACTGCTATTCTCTATAATATACACAGGGACTGCTATTCTCTATAATATACACAGGGACTGCTATTCTCTATAATATACACAGGGACTGCTATTCTCTATAATATACACAGGGACTGCTATTCTCTATAATATACACAGGGACTGCTATTCTCTATAATATACACAGGGACTGCTATTCTCTATAATATACACAGGGACTGCTATTCTCTATAATATACACAGGGACTGCTATTCTCTATAATATACACAGGGACTGCTATTCTCTATAATATACACAGGGACTGCTATTCTCTATAATATACACAGGGACTGCTATTCTCTATAATATACACAGGGACTGCTATTCTCTATAATATACACAGGGACTGCTATTCTCTATAATATACACAGGGACTGCTATTCTCTATAATATACACAGGGCTGCTATTCTCTATAATATACACAGGGACTGCTATTCTCTATAATATACACAGGGACTGCTATTCTCTATAATATACACAGGGACTGCTATTCTCTATAATATACACAGGGACTGCTATTCTCTATAATATACACAGGGACTGCTATTCTCTATAATATACACAGGGACTGCTATTCTCTATAATATACACAGGGACTGCTATTCTCTATAATATACACAGGGACTGCTATTCTCTATAATATACACAGGGACTGCTATTCTCTATAATATACACAGGGACTGCTATTCTCTATAATATACACAGGGACTGCTATTCTCTATAATATACACAGGGACTGCTATTCTCTATAATATACACAGGGACTGCTATTCTCTATAATATACACAGGGACTGCTATTCTCTATAATATACACAGGGACTGCTATTCTCTATAATATACACAGGGACTGCTATTCTCTATAATATACACAGGGACTGCTATTCTCTATAATATACACAGGGACTGCTATTCTCTATAATATACACAGGGACTGCTATTCTCTATAATATACACAGGGACTGCTATTCTCTATAATATACACAGGGACTGCTATTCTCTATAATATACACAGGGACTGCTATTCTCTATAATATACACAGGGACTGCTATTCTCTATAATATACACAGGGACTGCTATTCTCTATAATATACACAGGGACTGCTATTCTCTATAATATACACAGGGACTGCTATTCTCTATAATATACACAGGGACTGCTATTCTCTATAATATACACAGGGACTGCTATTCTCTATAATATACACAGGGACTGCTATTCTCTATAATATACACAGGGACTGCTATTCTCTATAATATACACAGGGACTGCTATTCTCTATAATATACACAGGGACTGCTATTCTCTATAATATACACAGGGACTGCTATTCTCTATAATATACACAGGGACTGCTATTCTCTATAATATACACAGGGACTGCTATTCTCTATAATATACACAGGGACTGCTATTCTCTATAATATACACAGGGACTGCTATTCTCTATAATATACACAGGGACTGCTATTCTCTATAATATACACAGGGACTGCTATTCTCTATAATATACACAGGGACTGCTATTCTCTATAATATACACAGGGACTGCTATTCTCTATAATATACACAGGGACTGCTATTCTCTATAATATACACAGGGACTGCTATTCTCTATAATATACACAGGGACTGCTATTCTCTATAATATACACAGGGACTGCTATTCTCTATAATATACACAGGGACTGCTATTCTCTATAATATACACAGGGACTGCTATTCTCTATAATATACACAGGGACTGCTATTCTCTATAATATACACAGGGACTGCTATTCTCTATAATATACACAGGGACTGCTATTCTCTATAATATACACAGGGACTGCTATTCTCTATAATATACACAGGGACTGCTATTCTCTATAATATACACAGGGACTGCTATTCTCTATAATATACACAGGGACTGCTATTCTCTATAATATACACAGGGACTGCTATTCTCTATAATATACACAGGGACTGCTATTCTCTATAATATACACAGGGACTGCTATTCTCTATAATATACACAGGGACTGCTATTCTCTATAATATACACAGGGACTGCTATTCTCTATAATATACACAGGGACTGCTATTCTCTATAATATACACAGGGACTGCTATTCTCTATAATATACACAGGGACTGCTATTCTCTATAATATACACAGGGACTGCTATTCTCTATAATATACACAGGGACTGCTATTCTCTATAATATACACAGGGACTGCTATTCTCTATAATATACACAGGGACTGCTATTCTCTATAATATACACAGGGACTGCTATTCTCTATAATATACACAGGGACTGCTATTCTCTATAATATACACAGGGACTGCTATTCTCTATAATATACACAGGGCTGCTATTCTCTATAATATACACAGGGACTGCTATTCTCTATAATATACACAGGGACTGCTATTCTCTATAATATACACAGGGACTGCTATTCTCTATAATATACACAGGGACTGCTATTCTCTATAATATACACAGGGACTGCTATTCTCTATAATATACACAGGGACTGCTATTCTCTATAATATACACAGGGACTGCTATTCTCTATAATATACACAGGGACTGCTATTCTCTATAATATACACAGGGACTGCTATTCTCTATAATATACACAGGGACTGCTATTCTCTATAATATACACAGGGACTGC
Organism: Carcharodon carcharias; assembly: GCF_017639515.1. Lineage (NCBI taxonomy): Eukaryota > Metazoa > Chordata > Chondrichthyes > Lamniformes > Lamnidae > Carcharodon > Carcharodon carcharias. The sequence goes on from NW_024470892.1 coordinate 458,091, forward strand.
TATTCTCTATAATATACACAGGGACTGCTATTCTCTATAATATACACAGGGACTGCTATTCTCTATAATATACACAGGGACTGCTATTCTCTATAATATACACAGGGACTGCTATTCTCTATAATATACACAGGGACTGCTATTCTCTATAATATACACAGGGACTGCTATTCTCTATAATATACACAGGGACTGCTATTCTCTATAATATACACAGGGACTGCTATTCTCTATAATATACACAGGGCTGCTATTCTCTATAATATACACAGGGACTGCTATTCTCTATAATATACACAGGGACTGCTATTCTCTATAATATACACAGGGACTGCTATTCTCTATAATATACACAGGGACTGCTATTCTCTATAATATACACAGGGACTGCTATTCTCTATAATATACACAGGGACTGCTATTCTCTATAATATACACAGGGACTGCTATTCTCTATAATATACACAGGGACTGCTATTCTCTATAATATACACAGGGACTGCTATTCTCTATAATATACACAGGGACTGCTATTCTCTATAATATACACAGGGACTGCTATTCTCTATAATATACACAGGGACTGCTATTCTCTATAATATACACAGGGACTGCTATTCTCTATAATATACACAGGGACTGCTATTCTCTATAATATACACAGGGACTGCTATTCTCTATAATATACACAGGGACTGCTATTCTCTATAATATACACAGGGACTGCTATTCTCTATAATATACACAGGGACTGCTATTCTCTATAATATACACAGGGACTGCTATTCTCTATAATATACACAGGGACTGCTATTCTCTATAATATACACAGGGACTGCTATTCTCTATAATATACACAGGGACTGCTATTCTCTATAATATACACAGGGACTGCTATTCTCTATAATATACACAGGGACTGCTATTCTCTATAATATACACTGGGACTGCTATTCTCTATAATATACACAGGGACTGCTATTCTCTATAATATACACAGGGACTGCTATTCTCTATAATATACACAGGGACTGCTATTCTCTATAATATACTCAGGGACTGCTATTCTCTAGAATATACACAGGGACTGCTATTCTCTATAATATACACAGGGACTGCTATTCTCTACAACATACACAGGGACTGCTATTCTCTATAATATACACAGGGGCTGCTATTCTCTATAATATACACAGGGACAGCTATTCTCTATAAAATTGACAGGCACAGCTATTCTCTAGAATATACACAGGGACTGCTATTCTCTATAATATACACAGGGACTGCTATTCTCTATAATATACACAGGGACTGCTATTCTCTATAATATACACAGGGACTGCTATTCTCTATAATATACACAGGGACTGCTATTCTCTATAATATACACAGGGACTGCTATTCTCTATAATATACACAGGGACTGCTATTCTCTATAATATACACAGGGACTGCTATTCTCTATAATATACACAGGGACTGCTATTCTCTATAATATACACAGGGACTGCTATTCTCTATAAAATACACAGGGACTGCTATTCTCTATAATATACACAGGGACTGCTATTCTCTGTAATATACACAGGGACAGCTATTCTCTATAATATACACAGGGACTGCTATTCTCTATAATATACACAGGGCTGCTATTCTCTATAATATACACAGGGACTGCTATTCTCTATAATATACACAGGGACTGCTATTCTCTATAATATACACAGGGACTGCTATTCTCTATAATATACACAGGGACTGCTATTCTCTATAATATACACAGGGACTGCTATTCTCTATAATATACACAGGGACTGCTATTCTCTATAATATACACAGGGACTGCTATTCTCTATAATATACACAGGGACTGCTATTCTCTATAATATACACAGGGACTGCTATTCTCTATAATATACACAGGGACTGCTATTCTCTATAATATACACAGGGACTGCTATTCTCTATAATATACACAGGGACTGCTATTCTCTATAATATACACAGGGACTGCTATTCTCTATAATATACACAGGGACTGCTATTCTCTATAATATACACAGGGACTGCTATTCTCTATAATATACACAGGGACTGCTATTCTCTATAATATACACAGGGACTGCTATTCTCTATAATATACACAGGGACTGCTATTCTCTATAATATACACAGGGACTGCTATTCTCTATAATATACACAGGGACTGCTATTCTCTATAATATACACAGGGACTGCTATTCTCTATAATATACACAGGGACTGCTATTCTCTATAATATACACAGGGACTGCTATTCTCTATAATATACACAGGGACTGCTATTCTCTATAATATACACAGGGACTGCTATTCTCTATAATATACACAGGGACTGCTATTCTCTATAATATACACAGGGACTGCTATTCTCTATAATATACACAGGGACTGCTATTCTCTATAATATACACAGGGACTGCTATTCTCTATAATATACACAGGGACTGCTATTCTCTATAATATACACAGGGACTGCTATTCTCTATAATATACACAGGGACTGCTATTCTCTATAATATACACAGGGACTGCTATTCTCTATAATATACACAGGGACTGCTATTCTCTATAATATACACAGGGACTGCTATTCTCTATAATATACACAGGGACTGCTATTCTCTATAATATACACAGGGACTGCTATTCTCTATAATATACACAGGGACTGCTATTCTCTATAATATACACAGGGACTGCTATTCTCTATAATATACACAGGGCTGCTATTCTCTATAATATACACAGGGACTGCTATTCTCTATAATATACACAGGGACTGCTATTCTCTATAATATACACAGGGACTGCTATTCTCTATAATATACACAGGGACTGCTATTCTCTATAATATACACAGGGACTGCTATTCTCTATAATATACACAGGGACTGCTATTCTCTATAATATACACAGGGACTGCTATTCTCTATAATATACACAGGGACTGCTATTCTCTATAATATACACAGGGACTGCTATTCTCTATAATATACACAGGGACTGCTATTCTCTATAATATACACAGGGACTGCTATTCTCTATAATATACACAGGGACTGCTATTCTCTATAATATACACAGGGACTGCTATTCTCTATAATATACACAGGGACTGCTATTCTCTATAATATACACAGGGACTGCTATTCTCTATAATATACACAGGGACTGCTATTCTCTATAATATACACAGGGACTGCTATTCTCTATAATATACACAGGGACTGCTATTCTCTATAATATACACAGGGACTGCTATTCTCTATAATATACACAGGGACTGCTATTCTCTATAATATACACAGGGACTGCTATTCTCTATAATATACACAGGGACTGCTATTCTCTATAATATACACAGGGACTGCTATTCTCTATAATATACACAGGGACTGCTATTCTCTATAATATACACAGGGACTGCTATTCTCTATAATATACACAGGGACTGCTATTCTCTATAATATACACAGGGACTGCTATTCTCTATAATATACACAGGGACTGCTATTCTCTATAATATACACAGGGACTGCTATTCTCTATAATATACACAGGGACTGCTATTCTCTATAATATACACAGGGACTGCTATTCTCTATAATATACACAGGGACTGCTATTCTCTATAATATACACAGGGACTGCTATTCTCTATAATATACACAGGGACTGCTATTCTCTATAATATACACAGGGACTGCTATTCTCTATAATATACACAGGGACTGCTATTCTCTATAATATACACAGGGACTGCTATTCTCTATAATATACACAGGGACTGCTATTCTCTATAATATACACAGGGACTGCTATTCTCTATAATATACACAGGGACTGCTATTCTCTATAATATACACAGGGACTGCTATTCTCTATAATATACACAGGGACTGCTATTCTCTATAATATACACAGGGACTGCTATTCTCTATAATATACACAGGGACTGCTATTCTCTATAATATACACAGGGACTGCTATTCTCTATAATATACACAGGGACTGCTATTCTCTATAATATACACAGGGACTGCTATTCTCTATAATATACACAGGGACTGCTATTCTCTATAATATACACAGGGACTGCTATTCTCTATAATATACACAGGGACTGCTATTCTCTATAATATACACAGGGCTGCTATTCTCTATAATATACACAGGGACTGCTATTCTCTATAATATACACAGGGACTGCTATTCTCTATAATATACACAGGGACTGCTATTCTCTATAATATACACAGGGACTGCTATTCTCTATAATATACACAGGGACTGCTATTCTCTATAATATACACAGGGACTGCTATTCTCTATAATATACACAGGGACTGCTATTCTCTATAATATACACAGGGACTGCTATTCTCTATAATATACACAGGGCTGCTATTCTCTATAATATACACAGGGACTGCTATTCTCTATAATATACACAGGGACTGCTATTCTCTATAATATACACAGGGACTGCTATTCTCTATAATATACACAGGGACTGCTATTCTCTATAATATACACAGGGACTGCTATTCTCTATAATATACACAGGGACTGCTATTCTCTATAATATACACAGGGACTGCTATTCTCTATAATATACACAGGGACTGCTATTCTCTATAATATACACAGGGACTGCTATTCTCTATAATATACACAGGGACTGCTATTCTCTATAATATACACAGGGACTGCTATTCTCTATAATATACACAGGGACTGCTATTCTCTATAATATACACAGGGACTGCTATTCTCTATAATATACACAGGGACTGCTATTCTCTATAATATACACAGGGACTGCTATTCTCTATAATATACACAGGGACTGCTATTCTCTATAATATACACAGGGACTGCTATTCTCTATAATATACACAGGGACTGCTATTCTCTATAATATACACAGGGACTGCTATTCTCTATAATATACACAGGGACTGCTATTCTCTATAATATACACAGGGACTGCTATTCTCTATAATATACACAGGGACTGCTATTCTCTATAATATACACAGGGCTGCTATTCTCTATAATATACACAGGGACTGCTATTCTCTATAATATACACAGGGACTGCTATTCTCTATAATATACACAGGGACTGCTATTCTCTATAATATACACAGGGACTGCTATTCTCTATAATATACACAGGGACTGCTATTCTCTATAATATACACAGGACTGCTATTCTCTATAATATACACAGGGGTTGCTATTCTTTGTAATATACACAGGGAGTGCTATTCTCTATAATATACACAGGGACTGCTATTCTCTATAATATACACAGGGACTGCTATTCTCTATAATATACACAGGGACTGCTATTCTCTATAATATACACAGGGACTGCTATTCTCTATAATATACACAGGGACTGCTATTCTCTATAATATACACAGGGACTGCTATTCTCTATAATATACACAGGGACTGCTATTCTCTATAATATACACAGGGACTGCTATTCTCTATAATATACACAGGGACTGCTATTCTCTATAATATACACAGGGACTGCTATTCTCTATATTATACACAGGGACTTCTATTCTCTGTAATATACACATGGGCTGCTATTCTCTTTAATATACTCAGGAACTGCTATTCTCTGTAATATACACAGGGACTTCTATTCTCTATAATATACACAGGGACTGCTATTCTCTTTAATATACACAGGGACTGCTATTCTCTATAATATACACAGGGGTTGCTATTTTCTGTAATATACAGAGGGATTGCTATTCTCTATAATATACACAGGTACTGCAATTCTCTATAATATACACAGGGACTGTTATTCTCTTTAATATACACAGGGAGTGCTATTCTCTCTAATATACACAGGGACTGCTTTCTCTATAATATACACAGGGACTGCTATTCTCTATAATAGACACAGGGACTGCTATTCTCTATAATATACACAGGTACTGCTATTCTCTAAAATATACACAGGGACTGTTATTCTCTGTAATATACACAGGGGCTGCTATTCTCTATAATATACACAGGGGCTGCTATTCTCTTTATTATACACAGGGACTGCTATTCTCTATTATATACACAGGGTCTGCTATTCTCTTTAATATACACAGGAGCTGCTATTCTCTATATTATACACAGGGACTTCTATTCTCTGTAATATACACATGGGCTGCTATTCTCTTTAATATACTCAGGAGCTGGTATTCTCTGTAATATACACAGGGACTTCTATTCTCTATAATATACACAGGGACTGCTATTCTCTTTAACATACACAGGGACAGCTATTCTCTATAATATACACAGGGGTTGCTATTTTCTATTATATACAGAGGGACTGCTATTCTCTATAATATACACAGGGACTGCAATTCTCTATAATATACACAGGGACTGTTATTCTCTTTAATATACACAGGGACTGCTATTCTTTGTAATATACACAGGGACTGCTATTCTCTATAATATACACAGGGACTGCTATTCTCTATAATATAAACAGGGGTTGCTATTCTTTGTAATATACACAGGGAGTGCTATTCTCTATAATATACACAGGGAGTGCTATTCTCTCTAATATACACAGGGACTGCTATTCTCTATAATATACACCGGGACTGCTATTCTCTATAATAGACACAGGGACTGCTATTCTCTACAATATACACAGGGACTGTTCTGCTCTACAATATACACAGGGACTTCCATTCTCTATAATATACACAGGTACTGCTATTCTCTATCATATACACAGGGACTGCTATTCTCTATAATAAACACAGGAACTGCTATTCTCTATAATATACACAGGGACTGCTATTCTCTCTAATATACACAGGAACTGCTATTCTCTCTAATATACACAGGGACTGCTATTCTATATAATAAACACAGTGACTGCTATTCTCTATAATATACACAGGGACTGCTATTCTCTGTAATATACACAGGGACTGCTATTCTCTATAATATACACAGGGACTGCTGTTCTCTATAATATACACAGGGACTGCTATTCTCTATAATATACACAGGGACTTCTATTCTCTATAATTTACACACGAACTGCAATTCTCCATAATAGACACAGGGACTGCTATTCTCTGTAATATACACAGGGACTGCTATTCTCTATAATATACACAGGGACTGCTATTCTCTAAACTATACACAGGGACTTTTATTCTCTGTAATATACACAGGGGCTGCTATTCCCTATAATATACACAGGGACTGCTACTCTCAATAATATAAACATGGACTGTTATTCTCTGTAATATACACAGGGGCTGCTATTCTCTATAATATACACAGGGGCTGCTATTCTCTATGATATACACAGTGGTTGCTATTCTCTTTATTATACACAGGTACTGCTATTCTCTATAATATACACAGAGGTTGCTATTCTCTTTAGTATACACAGTGGCTGCTATTCTCTTTAATATACTCAGGAGCTGCTATTCTCTATAATATACACAGGGACTGTTATTCTCTTTATTATACAAAGGGACTGCTATTCTCTGTAATATACACAGGGACTGCTATTCTCTTTAATATACACAGGAACTGCTATTCTCTGTAATATACACAGGGACTGCTATTCTCTGTAATATACACAGGGCCTACTATTTTCTTTAATATACACAGGGACTGCTATTCTCTATAATATACACAGGGACTGCTATTCTCTTTAATATACACAGGGACTGCTATTCTCTGTAATATACACAGGGACTGCTATTCCCTATAATATACACAGGGAGTGCTGTTCTCTATAATATACACAGGGACTGCTATTCTCTATAATATACACAGGGACTTCTATTCTCTATAATTTACACACGAACTGCAATTCTCCATAATAGTCACAGGGACTGCTATTCTCCACATTATACACAGGGACTGTTCTGCTCTACAATATACACAGGGACTTCCATTCTCTATAATATACACAGGTACTGCTATTCTCTTTCATATACACAGGGACTGCTATTCTCTATAATAAACACAGGAACTGCTATTCTCTATAACATACACAGGGACTGCTATTCTCTCTAATATACACAGGAACTGATATTCTCTATAATATACACAGGGACTTCTATTCTCTCTAATATACACAGGGAATGCTAATCCATATAATATACACAGGGACTGCTATTCTCTATAATATACACAGGGACTGCTATTCTCTGTAATATACACAGAGGTTGCTATTCTCTTTAGTATACACAGTGGCTGCTATTCTCTTTAATATACTCAGGAGCTGCTATTCTCTATAATATACACAGGGACTGTTATTCTCTTTATTATACAAAGGGACTGCTATTCTCTGTAATATACACAGGTGCTGCTATTCTCTTTAATATACACAGGAGCTGCTATTCTCTGTAATATACACAGGGACTGCTATTCTCTGTAATATACACAGGGCCTACTATTTTCTTTAATATACACAGGGACTGCTATTCTCTATAATATACACAGGGACTGCTATTCTCTTTAATATACACAGGGACTGCTATTCTCTGTAATATACACAGGGACTTCTATTCTCTATAATTTACACACGAACTGCAATTCTCCATAATAGTCACAGGGACTGCTATTCTCCACATTATACACAGGGACTGTTCTGCTCTACAATATACACAGGGACTTCCATTCTCTATAATATACACAGGTACTGCTATTCTCTTTCATATACACAGGGACTGCTATTCTCTATAATAAACACAGGAACTGCTATTCTCTATAACATACACAGGGACTGCTATTCTCTCTAATATACACAGGAACTGATATTCTCTATAATATACACAGGGACTTCTATTCTCTCTAATATACACAGGGAATGCTAATCTATATAATATACACAGGGACTGCTACTCTCTAGAATATACACAGGGACTGCTATTCTCTGTAATATACACAGGGACTGCTATTCTCTATAATATACACAGGTACTGCTATTCTCTAAAATATACACAGGGACTGTTATTCTCTGTAATATACACAGGGACTGCTATTCTCTATAATATACACAGGGACTGCTACTCTCTATATTATAAACAGGGACTGTTATTCTCTGTAATATACACAGGGACTGCTATTCTCTATAATATACACAGGGGCTGCTATTCTCTATAATATACACAGGGGTTGCTATTCTCTTTATTATACACAGGGACTGCTATTCTCTATTATATACACAGGGGCTGCTATTCTCTTTAATATACACAGGAGCTGCTATTCTCTATATTATACACAGGGACTTCTATTCTCTGTAATATACACATGGGCTGCTATTCTCTTTAATATACTCAGGAGCTGCTATTCTCTGTAATATACACAGGGACTTCTATTCTCTATAATATACACAGGGACTGCTATTCTCTTTAATATACACAGGGACTGCTATTCTCTATAATATACACAGGGGTTGCTATTTTCTGTAATATACAGAGGGATTGCTATTCTCTATAATATACACAGGGACTGCAATTCTCTATAATATACACAGGGACTGTTATTCTCTTTAATATACACAGGGAGTGCTATTCTCTCTAATATACACAGGGACTGCTTTCTCTATAATATACACAGGGACTGCTATTCTCTATAATAGACACAGGGACTGCTATTCTCTATAATATTCACAGGTACTGCTATTCTCTTTATTTTACACAGGGACTGTTATTCTCTGTAATATACACAGGGACTGCTATTCTCTGTAATATACACAGGGACTGCTACTCTCTATAATATAAAGAGGGACTGTTATTCTCTGTAATATACACAGGGGCTGCTATTCTCTATAATATACACAGGGGCTGCTATTCTCTATAATATACACAGGGGTTGCTATTCTCTTTATTATACACAGGGACTGCTATTCTCTATATTATACACAGGGACTGCTATTCTCTTTAATATACACAGGAGCTGCTATTCTCTATATTACACACAGGGACTTCTATTCTCTGTAATATACACATGGGCTGCTATTCTCTTTAATATACTCAGGAGCTGCTATTCTCTGTAATATACACAGGGACTTCTATTCTCTATAATATACACAGGGACTGCTATTCTCTTTAATATACACAGGGACTGCTATTCTCTATAATATACACAGGGGTTGCTATTTTCTATAATATACAGAGGGACTGCTATTCTCTATAATATACACAGGGACTGCAATTCTCTATAATATACACAGGGACTGTTATTCTCTTTAATATACACAGGGACTGCTATTCTCTGTAATATACACAGGGACTGCTATTCTCTTTAATATACACAGGGACTGCTATTCTCTATAATATAAACAGGGGTTGCTATTCTTTGTAATATACACAGGGAGTGCTATTCTCTATAATATACACAGGGAGTGCTATTCTCTCTAATATACACAGGAACTGCTATTCTCTATAACATACACAGGGACTGCTATTCTCTCTAATATACACAGGAACTGATATTCTCTATAATATACACAGGGACTTCTATTCTCTCTAATATACACAGGGAATGCTAATCTATATAATATACACAGGGACTGCTACTCTCTATAATATACACAGGGACTGCTATTCTCTGTAATATACACAGGGACTGCTATTCTCTATAATATACACAGGTACTGCTATTCTCTAAAATATACACAGGGACTGTTATTCTCTGTAATATACACAGGGACTGCTATTCTCTATAATATACACAGGGACTGCTACTCTCTATAATATAAACAGGGACTGTTATTCTCTGTAATATACACAGGGACTGCTATTCTCTATAATATACACAGGGGCTGCTATTCTCTATAATATACACAGGGGTTGCTATTCTCTTTATTATACACAGGGACTGCTATTCTCTATTATATACACAGGGGCTGCTATTCTCTTTAATATACACAGGAGCTGCTATTCTCTATATTATACACAGGGACTTCTATTCTCTGTAATATACACATGGGCTGCTATTCTCTTTAATATACTCAGGAGCTGCTATTCTCTGTAATATACACAGGGACTTCTATTCTCTATAATATACACAGGGACTGCTATTCTCTTTAATATACACAGGGACTGCTATTCTCTATAATATACACAGGGGTTGCTATTTTCTGTAATATACAGAGGGATTGCTATTCTCTATAATATACACAGGGACTGCAATTCTCTATAATATACACAGGAACTGTTATTCTCTTTAATATACACAGGGAGTGCTATTCTCTCTAATATACACAGGGACTGCTTTCTCTATAATATACACAGGGACTGCTATTCTCTATAATAGACACAGGGACTGCTATTCTCTATAATATTCACAGGTACTGCTATTCTCTAAAATATACACAGGGACTGTTATTCTCTGTAATATACACAGGGACTGCTATTCTCTATAATATACACAGGGACTGCTACTCTCTATAATATAAACAGGGACTGTTATTCTCTGTAATATACACAGGGGCTGCTATTCTCTATAATATACACAGGGGCTGCTATTCTCTATAATATACACAGGGGTTGCTATTCTCTTTATTATACACAGGGACTGCTATTCTCTATTATATACACAGGGTCTGCTATTCTCTTTAATATACACAGGAGCTGCTATTCTCTATATTATATACAGGGACTTCTATTCTCTGTAATATACACATGGGCTGCTATTCTCTTTAATATACTCAGGAGCTGCTATTCTCTGTAATATACACAGGGACTTCTATTCTCTATAATATACACAGGGACTGCTATTCTCTTTAACATACACAGGGACTGCTATTCTCTATAATATACACAGGGGTTGCTATTTTCTATTATACACAGAGGGACTGCTATTCTCTATAATATACACAGGGACTGCAATTCTCTATAATATACACAGGGACTGTTATTCTCTTTAATATACACAGGGACTGCTATTCTTTGTAATATACACAGGGACTGCTATTCTCTATAATATACACAGGGACTGCTATTCTCTATAATATAAACAGGGGTTGCTATTCTTTGTAATATACACAGGGAGTGCTATTCTCTATAATATACACAGGGAGTGCTGTTCTCTCTAATATACACAGGGACTGCTATTCTCTATAATATACACCGGGACTGCTATTCTCTATAATAGACACAGGGACTGCTATTCTCTACAATATACACAGGGACTGTTCTGCTCTACAATATACACAGGGACTTCCATTCTCTATAATATACACAGGTACTGCTATTCTCTATCATATACACAGGGACTGCTATTCTCTATAATAAACACAGGAACTGCTATTCTCTATAATATACACAGGGACGGCTATTCTCTCTAATAATCACAGGAACTGCTATTCTCTATAATATACACAGGGACTGCTATTCTCTCTAATATGCACAGGGACTGCTATTCTATATAATAAACACAGTGACTGCAATTCTCTATAATATACACAGGGACTGCTATTCTCTCTAATATGCACAGGGACTGCTATTCTATATAATAAACACAGTGACTGCTATTCTCTATAATAAACACAGGAACTGCTATTCTCTATAATATACACAGGGACTGCTATTCTCTATAATATACACAGGGACTGCTATTCTCTCTAATATACACAGGGACTGCTATTCTATATAATAAACACAGTGACTGCTATTCTCTATAATATACACAGGGACTGCTATTCTCTGTAATATACACAGGGACTGCTATTCTCTATAATATACACAGGGACTGCTGTTCTCTATAATATACACAGGGACTGCTATTCTCTATAATATACACAGGGACTTCTATTCTCTATAATTTACACACGAACTGCAATTCTCCATAATAGACACAGGGACTGCTATTCTCTATAATATACACAGGGACTGCTATTCTCTGTAATATACACAGGGACTGCTATTCTCTATAATATACACAGGGACTGCTATTCTCTAAACTATACACAGGGACTGTTATTCTCTGTAATATACACAGGGGCTGCTATTCTCTATAATATACACAGGGACTGCTACTCTCAATAATATAAACATGGACTGTTATTCTCTGTAATATACACAGGGGCTGCTATTCTCTATAATATACACAGGGGCTGCTATTCTCTATGATATACACAGTGGTTGCTATTCTCTTTATTATACACAGGGACTGCTATTCTCTATAATATACACAGAGGTTGCTATTCTCTTTAATATACACTGTGGCTGCTATTCTCTTTAATATACTCAGGAGCTGCTATTCTCTATAATATACACAGGGACTGTTATTCTCTTTATTATACAAAGGGACTGCTATTCTCTGTAATATACACAGGTGCTGCTATTCTCTTTAATATACACAGGAGCTGCTATTCTCTGTAATATACACAGGGACTGCTATTCTCTGTAATATACACAGGGCCTACTATTTTCTTTAATATACACAGGGACTGCTATTCTCTATAATATACACAGGGGCTGCTATTCTCTATGATATACACAGTGGTTGCTATTCTCTTTATTATACACAGGGACTGCTATTCTCTATAATATACAGAGAGGTTGCTATTCTCTTTAGTATACACAGTGGCTGCTATTCTCTTTAATATACTCAGGGACTGCTATTCTCTATAATGTACACAGGGACTGCTATTCTCTATAATATACACAGGGACTGCTTTTCTCTATAATATACACAGGGACTGCTATTCTCTATAATATACAGAGGGACTGCTATTCTCTATAATATACACAGGGACTGCTATTCTCTATAATATACACAGGGACTGCTATTCTCTATAATATACACAGGGGCTGCTATTCTCTATAATATACACAGGGACTGCTACTCTCTATAATATACCCAGGGACTGTTATTTTCTATAATATACACAGGAGCTACTATTCTCTGTAATATACACAGGGACTGCTATTCTCTATTATATACACAGGTTCTCCTATTTTCTTTAATATACACAGGGACTGCTATTCTCCTTAATATACACAGTGACTGCTATTCTCCTTAATATACACCGGGACTGCGATTATCTATAATATACCCAGCGACTTCTAATCTCTATAATATAAATAAGTACTGCTATTTAATATGATATACCCAGAGGCTGCTATTTCTGCAATATACACAGGGTATGTGATTTTGTGTTATATACGCAGTGACTGGTGTTCTCTATAGAATACACAGGGTCTGCTATTCTCTATAGTAAACACAGGGTCTGCTATTCTCTTTACTATACACAGGAGCTGCCATTCTCTATAATATATAAAGGTGCAGCTCTTCTGTACAGTATACCCCGGGGCTGGTATTTTCTATAATATACTCAGTGACTGCTATTCTCTATAATATACACAGGATCTGTTATTCTCTATAATATACACACGGACTGCTATTCTCTATAGTATACCCAGGGACTGCTTTCATCTATAATACATGCAAGGGACTGCTGTCCTCTATGTTATAGGGGCCGGTGTTCCCCATTACATACACAGGGACTGCAATTCTCTGTAATATACACAGGGACTGCTGTTCAATATGATATGCACTGAGGCTGTTATTATGTATAATATGTACAGGGACTTTATTCTCAAATATACCCAGCAGCTGCTATTTTCGATAATATACACGGTGTTGGTATTCTGTATAATATACACACGGACTGCTGTTCTCTATAATTTACCCTTGGACTGCTATTTTCTATAATATACACAGGGGCTGCTATTCTCTATAATATACTCAGGGACTGCTATTATTTATAAAATACACAGGGACTGCTATTCAGTATGAACTGCAATTTTCAATAATATACACAGCGACTGCTATTCTCTATAATAAACACAGGAGCTGATATTCTATATAATATTTAAAGGGGCTTCTATTCTCTATAATATACACAGGGACTGCTATTCTCTATAATATATACAGGGACTTCTATTCTCTGTAATATACACAGAAGCTGATGTTCTATACAATTTTTAAAGGGGCTGCTATTCTCTGAAATATACACAGGGCTGGCTATTCTCCACAATATACACAGGGACTGCTATTCTCTATAATATTCACAGGGACTGCTATTCTGTATAATATACACAGGGGCTGCTATTCGCTATAATATACACAGGGACTGCTATTCTCTATAATATACACAGGGACTGCTATTCTCTATTATAAACACAGGGACTGCTATTCTCTATTATATACACAGGGACTGCTATTCTCTATAATATACACAGGGACTGCTATTCTCTATACTATACACAGGGACTGCTATTCTCTACAATATACACAGGTACTGCAATTCTCTTTAATAAACACAGGGACTGATATTCTTTATAATATACACAGGGACTGAGGTAATCCATTTCTGTTGTTTTGTGTTCATACCCCCTTTCCTGTCCTAACCTCTCCAGCAGATTGGTTCACCTGAATCTATTTATCAGGTTCTGAACCTTGATCACCTTCACCCTCTAAGCCTGTTATGTTTGTCCTGACAATGTTACCCTCTCTGCTCTCGAAGCATATTCTTTTTAATCTACGTTTCAGTCCTTTGAAGATCAAGCTACCTTTTCTAGCCTCAACACCGGTCCGAGAATGGTGTAGACAAACTTGCAGTTGTCCAGCTGATTTCACAGATCAAGGCTCCTTGCAGCACGTGACATGAGACACTAAGTGAAGTCCCTTTCTTTGATGTCTCATCACTATTTTGAAGTAGTAACCACAGCAACAAGTTTATGCACAGCAAGCTCCCACACACAACAATGTGACAATTGACCAGTGAATCAGATTTTCAGAGTGGTTGAGGGATGAAATATTGAGAACCAGGACACTACTGAAACTGTCATGGTCCTGCTCCTCATTCAATAATGCCTGTAGGATCTTTTACACCCACCTGAGAGGGCAGACAGGGCCTCAGTTTAATATCTCATCTTGAAAAACAGTACTTCGGATAGTGCGGCGCTCCCTCACTGCTGACCCTCCGACAGTGCAGCACTCCCTCAGTACTGACCCTCCGACAGTGCGGCACTCCCTCAGTACTGACCCTCCGACAGTGCGGCACTCCCTCAGTAATGACACTGGGAGCGATGGGCTGGATTACGGTGGTCAATCCCTGGATCAAGGGCTCGAACACAGGGCATTCAAACTCTGAGGTGAGGGCTTTGCCAGTGAGCCCTGGCTGACAGAGGGCAAACAGGAAGGTAATTGTAATCCCATTCGGCCCCTCTAGCAGAACAGATGAACCTCCACAAGCACCACCAGTGTGGGTTGGGCAGGTCCATACGTTCCGTCCTAGTTAGCAACGACAGGGCAGGGAGTTTAGGGGATTGATGGATTCGTGTGCAAGGTAGGCTATTTGGATTTGCTTTTAATTAGAAGCTCCAGCAATGTTCTAGCAGGAAAGCACAAGTGGAGAAATGCTTTAGCTGACAGTGCGATATCACAGGCAACGAGCTGACAAATGAACTCAGGAGCAACACTACAGCCTCGCCAATAAATCAGGTGCCAGGGAGAGAAGATGCGAGTCTCCAGCGCCTCTCCCCACCTCACCAAATCCCCAACCACCTCGCAGCCCAGCAACTACTTTATTCCGACACAGTCCACTGCTGTCGTATCAGAACCGCAACAGCTGAGTGGCGCACAGCAAGATCCATGCACAGCCACGAGACGGCGACTGAAGTAGAAGAGCAAAGAACAAAGAAAAGTACAGCACAGGAACAGGCCCTTTGGCCCTCCAAGCCTGCGCTGATCATATTGCCCGTCAACTAAAACATGTTGCACTTCCGGGGTCCGTATCCCTCTATTCCCATCCTATTCATGTATTTGTCAAGCTGCCTCTTAAACACCACTATCATACCTGCTTCCACCACCTCCTCTGGCAGCGAATTCCAGACACTCACTACCCTGTGCGTAAAAAACTTACCCTCACATCTCCTTCAAAGTTTTCTCCTCTCACCTTAAATCTATGTCCCCTAGTAATTGACTCTTCCACCCTGGGAAAAAGCTTCTGACTACCTTGGGAGTGTTTGATGGGGACTGTGTAGAGGGAGATTTACTCTGTATCTAACCCCGTGCTGTACCTGTCCTGGGAGTGTTTGATGGGGACTGTGTAGAGGGAGATTTACTCTGTATCTAACCCCGTGCTGTACCTGTCCTGGGAGTGTTTGATGGGGTCAGTGTAGAGGGAGATTTACTCTGTATCTAACCCTGTGCTGTACCTGTCCTGGGAGTGTTTGATGTGGACAGTGTAGAGGGAGCTTTACTCTGTATCTAACCCCATGCTATACCTGTCCTGGGAGTGTTTGCTTGGTACAATTACGTGCAGTTTCACTCTATATCTATCCCCGTGCTGTACCTGTCCTGGACGTGTGTAACGGGGACAGTGTAGAGGGAGATTTACTCTGTATCTAACCCCGTGCTGTACCTGTCCTGGGAGTGTTTGATGGGGACTGTGTAGAGGGAGATTTACTCTGTATCTAACCCCGTGCTGTACCTGTCCTGGGAGTGTTTGATGGGGACAGTTTAGAGGGAGCTTTACTCTGTATCTAACCCCGTGCTGTACCTGTCCTGGGAGTGTTTGATGGGGTCAGTGTAGAGGGAGATTTACTCTGTATCAAACCCTGTGAGAGTTTCAAGTGTTGTTGTGAATTTGAGGCAGTATTATGTCTCTGGGCCTCGAGGGGAGATGTTCACTGCCAGAGCCTAATTAGCCTGCAGGCTTTGACCCTGTTGAGGATTAGAATGTGTGGCACGGACAGGCAGGATTCCAGCCGCACTGTGCCATCCATTACAACGACAAAATATTCTTCCTTCAGCATCCCACATGGAGACTGGTTGCTAGGCACAGCAGCTCGAGCTCCCCAGACAGTGACGGCCTTTTCTGGTGAAAGATCCTTAGCAATTTCTTTATTAAACAGGCAGCCAAGTAGTGGAGAGGGGAAAAAGCAGTTTGGCCCAAACCTGGAGGAGTCATGAAAGTTGAGGATTCGAATCCCCACTCCAGTGACACGTGCACCAAATTCCAGGCTGACACTTACAGTGCCGCACTGTCGGAGGGTCAGTACTGAGGGAGTGCCGCACTGTCGGAGGGTCAGTACTGAGGGAGTGCCGCACTGTCGGAGGGTCAGTACTGAGGGAGTACCGCACTGTCGGAGGGTCAGTACTGAGGGGGTGCCGCAGTGTCAGAGGGTCAGTACTGAAGGAGTGCCGCACTGTCGGAGGGTCAGTACTGAGGGAGTGCCGCACTGTCCGAGGGTCAGTACTGAGGGAGTGCCGCACTGTCGGAGGGTCAGTACTGAGTGAGTGCCGCACTGTCGGAGGGTCAGTACTGAGGGAGTGCTGCACTGTCGGAGGGTCAGTACTGAGTGAGTGCCGCACTGTCGGAGGGTCAGTACTGAGGGAGTGCTGCACTGTCGGAGGGTCAGTACTGAGAGAGTGCCGCACTGTCGGAGGGTCAGTACTGAGGGAGAGCCGCGCTGTCGGAGGGTCAGTACTGAGAGAGAGCCGCACTGTCGGAGGGTCAGTACTGAGGGAGAGCCGCGCTGTCGGAGGGTCAGTACTGAGAGAGAGCCGCACTGTCGGAGGGTCAGTACTGAGGGAGAGCCGCGCTGTCGGAGGGTCAGTACTGAGAGAGAGCCGCACTGTCGGAGGGTCAGTACTGAGGTAGTGCCGCACTGTCGGAGGGTCAGTGCTGAGGGAGTGCAGCACTGTCGGAGGGTCAGTACTGAGGGAGTGCCGCGCTGTCGGAGGGTCAGTACTGAGAGAGAGCCGCACTGTCGGAGGGTCAGTACTGAGGGAGAGCCGCGCTGTCGGAGGGTCAGTACTGAGAGAGAGCCGCACTGTCGGAGGGTCAGTACTGAGGGAGTGCTGCACTGTCAGAGGGTCAGTACTGAGGGACTGCAGCACTGTCGGAGGGTCAGTACTGAGGGAGTGCCGCACTGTCGGAGGGTCAGTACTGAGGGAGTGCCGCACTGTCGGAGGGTCAGTACTGAGAGAGAGCCGCACTGTCGGAGGGTCAGTACTGAGGGAGTGCTGCACTGTCAGAGGGTCAGTACTGAGGGAGTGCCGCACTGTCGGAGGGTCAGTACTGAGGGAGTGCCGCACTGTCGGAGGGTCAGTACTGAGGGAGTGCCGCACTGTCGGAGGGTCAGTACTGAGGGAGTGCCGCACTGTCAGAGGGTCAGTACTGAGGGAGTGCCGCACTGTCGGAGGGTCAGTACTGAGGGAGTGCCGCACTGTCGGAGGGTCAGTACTGAGGGAGTGCCGCACTGTCGGAGGGTCAGTACTGAGGGAGTGCCGCACTGTCAGAGGGTCAGTACTGAGGGAGTGCCGCACTGTCGGAGGGTCAGTACTGAGGGAGCACCGCAATGTCGGAGGGTCAGTACTGAGGGAGTGCCGCACTGTCGGAGGGTCAGTACTGAGGGAGTGCCGCACTGTCGGAGGGTCAGTACTGAGAGACCGCCGCACTGTCGGAGGGTCAGTACTGAGGGAGTGCCGCACTGTCGGAGGGTCAGTACTGAGGGAGTGACGCACTGGCGGAGGGTCAGTACTGAGGGAGTGCCGCACTGTCGGAGGGTCAGTACTGAGGGAGTGCCGCAGTGTCGGAGGGTCAGTACTGAGGGAGCGCCGCACTGTCAGAGGGTCAGTACTGAGGGAGTGCCGCACTGTCGGAGGGTCAGTACTGAGGGAGCGCCGCACTGTCGGAGGGTCAGTACTGAGGGAGTGCTGCACTGTCAGAGGGTCAGTACTGAGGGAGTGCCGCACTGTCGGAGGGTCAGTACTGAGGGAGTGCCGCACTGTCAGAGGGTCAGTACTGAGGGAGCGCCGCACTGTCGGAGGGTCAGTACTGAGGGAGGGCCGCACTGTCGGAGGGTCAGTACTGAGGGAGTGCCACAGTGTCGGAGGGTCAGTACTGAGGGAGTGCCGCACTGTCGGAGGGTCAGTACTGAGGGAGTGCCGCACTGTCGGAGGGTCAGTACTGAGAGAGTGCCGCACTTTCAGAGGGTCAGTATTGAGGGAGTGCCGCACTGTCGGAGGGTCAGTACTGAGGGAGTGCCGCACTGTCGGAGGGTCAGTACTGAGGGAGAGCCGCACTGTCGGAGGGTCAGTACTGAGGGAGTGCCGCACTGTCGGAGGGTCAGTACTGAGGGAGAGCCGCACTGTCGGAGGGTCAGTACTGAGGGAGTGCCGCACTGTCAGAGGGTCAGTACTGAGGGAGCGCCGCACTGTCGGAGGGTCAGTACTGAGGGAATGCCGCACTGTCGGAGGGTCAGTACTGAGGGAGCGCCGCACTGTCGGAGGGTCAGTACTGAGAGAGCGCCGCACTGTCGGTGGGTCAGTACTGAGGGAGCGCCGCACTTTCGGAGGGTCAGTACTGAGGGAGCGCCGCACTGTCGGTGGGTCAGTACTGAGGGAGCGCCGCACTGTCGGAGGGTCAGTACTGAGGGAGCGCCGCACTGTCGGAGGGTCAGTACTGAGGGAGCGCTGCACTGTCGGAGGGTCAGTACTGAGGGAGCGCCGCACTGTCGGTGGGTCAGTACTGAGAGAGCGCCGCACTGTCGGTGGGTCAGTACTGAGGGAGCGCCGCACTGTCGGAGGGTCAGTACTGAGGGAGCGCCGCACTGTCGGAGGGTCAGTACTGAGGGAGCGCTGCACTGTCGGAGGGTCAGTACTGAGGGAGTGCCGCACTGTCAGAAGGTCAGTACTGAGGGATTACCGCACTGTCGGAGGGTCAGTACTGAGGGACCGCCGCACTGTCGGAGGGTCAGTACTGAGGAGGCGCCGTAGTGTCGGAGGGTCAGCACTGAGGGAGTGCCGCACTGTCGGAGGGTCAGTACTGAGGGAGCGCCGCACTGTCGGAGGGTCTGTACTGAGGGAGCGCCGCACTGTCGGAGGGTCAGTACTGAGGGAGCGCCGCACTGTCGGAGGGTCAGTACTGAGGGAGCGCCGCACTGTCGGAGGGTCAGTACTGAGGGAGCGCCGCACTGTCGGAGGCTCTGTACTGAGGGAGCACCGCACTGTCGGAGGGTCAGTACTGAGGGAGCGCTGCACTGTCGGAGGGTCAGTACTGAGGGAGTGCTGCACTGTCGGAGGGTCAGTACTGAAGGAGTGCCGCACTGTTGGAGGGTCAGTACTGAGGGAGCGCCGCACTGTTGGAGGGTCAGTACTGAGGGAGCGCCGCACTGTCGGAGGATCAGTACTGAGGGAGTGCCGCACTGTTGGAGGGTCAGTACTGAGGGAGCGCCGCACTGTCGGAGGGTCAGTACTGAGTGAGTGCCGCACTGTTGGAGGGTCAGTACTGAGGGAGCGCCGCACTGTCGGAGGATCAGTACTGAGGGAGCGCCGCACTGTCGGAGGGTCAGTACCTGAGGGAGCGCCGCACTGTCGGAGGGTCAGTACTGAGGGAGCGCCGCACTGTCGGAGGGTCAGTACTGAGGGAGTGCCTCAGTATCGGAGGGTCAGTATTGAGGAAGCGGCGCAGTGTCGGAGGGTCAGTACTGAGGGAGTGCCGCACTGTCGGAGGGTCAGTGCTGAGGGAGCGCTGCACTGTCGGAGGGTCAGTACTGAGGGAGTGCCGCACTGTCAGAAGGTCAGTACTGAGGGATTACCGCACTGTCGGAGGGTCAGTACTGAGGGACCGCCGCACTGTCGGAGGGTCAGTACTGAGGAGGCGCCGTAGTGTCGGAGGGTCAGCACTGAGGGAGTGCCGCACTGTCGGAGGGTCAGTACTGAGGGAGCGCCGCACTGTCGGAGGGTCAGTACTGAGGGAGCGCCGCACTGTTGGAGGGTCAGTACTGAGGGAGCGCCGCATTGTCGGAGGGTCAGTACTGAGGGAGCGCCGCACTGTCGGAGGGTCAGTACTGAGGGAGCGCCGCACTGTCGGAGGGTCTGTACTGAGGAAGCACCGCACTGTCGGAGGGTCAGTACTGAGGGAACGCTGCACTGTCGGAGGGTCAGTACTGAGGGAGTGCTGCACTGTTGGAGGGTCAGTACTGAGGGAGTGCCGCACTGTTGGAGGGTCAGTACTGAGGGAGCGCCGCACTGTTGGAGGGTCAGTACTGAGGGAGCGCCGCACTGTCGGAGGATCAGTACTGAGGGAGTGCCGCACTGTTGGAGGGTCAGTACTGAGGGAGCGCCGCACTGTCGGAGGGTCAGTACTGAGGGAGTGCCGCACTGTTGGAGGGTCAGTACTGAGGGAGCGCCGCACTGTTGGAGGATCAGTACTGAGGGAGCGCCGCACTGTCGGAGGGTCAGTACCTGAGGGAGCGCCGCACTGTCGGAGGGTCAGTACTGAGGGAGCGCCGCACTGTCGGAGGGTCAGTACTGAGGGAGTGCCTCAGTATCGGAGGGTCAGTATTGAGGAAGCGGCGCAGTGTCGGAGGGTCAGTACTGAGGGAGTGCCGCACTGTCGGAGGGTCAGTACTGAGGGAGTGCCGCACTGTCGGAGGGTCAGTACTGACGGAGTGCCGCACTGTCGGAGGGTCAGTACTGAGGGAGCGCCGCACTGTCGGAGGGTCAGTACTGAGGGAGCGCCGCACTGTCGGAGGGTCAGTACTGAGGGAGCGCCGCACTGTCGGAGGGTCAGTACTGAGGGAGTGCCGCACTGTCGGAGGGTCAGTACTGAGGGAGTGCAGCACTGTCAGAGGGTCAGTACTGAGGGAGCGCCGCACTGTCAGAGGGTCAGTACTGAGGGAGCGCCGCACTGTCGGAGGCTCAATACCGAGGGAGTGCCGCACTGTCGGAGGGTCAGTACTGAGGGAGTGCCGCACTGTCGGAGGGTCAGTACTGAAGGAGGGCCGCACTGTCGGAGGGTCAGTACTGAGGGAGCGCCGCACTGTCGGAGGGTCAGTACTGAGGGAGCGCCGCACTGTCGGAGGGTCAGTACTGAGGGAGCGCTGCATTGTCGGAGGGTCAGTACTGAGGGAGCGCCGCACTATCGGAGGGTCAGTACTGAGGGAGTGCCGCACTGTCAGAGGGTCAGTACTGAGGGAGTGCCGCACTGTCGGATGGTCAGTACTGAGGGAGTGCCGCACTGTTTGATGGTCAGTACTGAGGGAGTGCCGCACTGTCGGAGGGTCAGTACTGAGGGAGCGCTGCACTGTCGGAGGGTCAGTACTGAGGGAGTGCTGCACTGTCGGATGGTCAGTACTGAGGGAGTGCTGCACTGTCGGAGGGTCAGTACTGAGGGAGAGCTGCACTGTCGGAGGGTCAGTACTGAGGGAGTGCTGCACTGTCGGAGGGTCAGCACTGAGGGAGAGCCGCACTGTCAGAGAGTCAGTACTGAGGGAGTGCCGCACTGTCGGAGGGTCAGTACTGAGGCAGCGCCGCACTGTCGGAGGGTCAGTACTGAGGGAGTGCTGCACTGTCGGAGGGTCAGTACTGAGGGAATGCTGCACTGTCGGAGGGTCAGTACTGAGGGAGTGCTGCACTGTCGGAGGGTCAGTACTGAGGGAGGGCCGCACTGTCGGAGGGTCAGTACTGAGGGAGGGCCGCACTGTCGGAGGGTCAGTACTGAGGGAGTGCTGCACTGTCGGAGGGTCAGTACTGAGGGAGGGCCGCACTGTCGGAGGGTCAGTACTGAGGGAGTGCCGCACTGTCGGAGGGTCAGTACTGAGGGAGTGCTGCACTGTCGGAGGGTCAGTACTGAGGGAGTGCCGCACTGTCGGAGGGTCAGTACTGAGGGAGTGCCGCACTGTCGGAGGGTCAGTACTGAGGGAGGGCCGCACTGTCGGAGGGTCAGCACTGAGGGAGTGCCGCACTGTCGGAGGGTCAGTACTGAGGGATTGCCGCACTGTCGGAGGGTCAGTACTGAGGGAGGGCCGCACTGTCGGAGGGTCAGCACTGAGGGAGTGCCGCACTGTCGGAGGGTCAGTACTGAGGGAGCGCCGCACTGTCGGAGGGTCAGTACTGAGGGAGTGCCACACTGTCGGAGGGTCAGTACTGAGGGAGTGCCGCACTGGCGGAGGGTCAATACTGAGGGAGTGCCACACTGGCGGAGGGTCAGTACTGAGAGAGCGCTGCACTGTCGGAGGGTCAGTACTGAGGGAGTGCCGCACAGTCGGAGGGTCAGTACTGAGGGAGTGCCGCACTGTCGGAGGGTCAGTACTGAGGGAGCGCCGCACAGTCGGAGGGTCAGTACTGAGGGAGTGCCGCACTGTCGGAGGGTCAGTACTGAGGGAGCGTCGCACTGTCGGTGGGTCAGTACTGAGGGAGTGCTGCACTGTTGGAGGGTCCGTCCTGAGGGAGTTCCACTCTGCTGGAGGCCCTGTCTTTCCGGATGAGATGATAAACTGAGGCCCCCGTCTGCCCTCTCCGAGGCGTTGGAAAGGCTCTCACACTGTCACAGTGTGTCCCTGACACCACAACATGCTGACCGGTCAGCGGCTCTGCCCCCATCATCCAGAGAACACAGGTTCAAATCCTACTCTCTGCCGCTGTCCCCCTTAGAGGGGGAAATCTGACCTCCTTACCCGGTCTGGCCTACATGTGACTCCAGACCCCACAGCCACGTGGTCGATTCTTAAACTACCCCACTGAAATGCCCCAGGGGGAGTTCTGTTGCAGTGGTTCAGAAATGCAGCTTTTGGGGTGTGTCACTCCCCATCCTGACTTGGAAATATATCGGCCGTTCCTTCACTGTCGCTGGGTCAAATCCTGGAACTCCCTCCCTAACAGCACGGTGGGTGTACCTACACCACAGGGACTGCAGCGGCTCAAGAAGGCAGCTCACCCCCACCTTCTCAAGGGGCAATTAGGATGGGCAGTAAATGCTGGCCTTCTCGCAGATTCTCACACCTGAGACTGACACACTGGTATATGGATACACGCCCTGAGTGTGAGAACTCTCCCCATCTCTGTAACCTCCTCCAGCCCCTACACCCCTCCCTATCTCTGTAACCTCCTCCAGCCCCTACACCCCTCCCTATCTCTGTAACCTCCTCCAGCCCCTACACCCCTCCCTATCTCTGTAACCTCCTCCAGCCCCTACACCCCTCCCTATCTCTGTAACCACAACCAGCCCCTACACCCCTCCCTATCTCTGTAACCACCTGCTGCCTCCTACACCCCTCCCTATCTCTGTAATCAACTCCAGCCCCTACACCCCTCCGAGATCTCTGCTCTCCTCCAATTCCGGCCTCTTGACCATCCCCCGATTCCCATCCCTCCACCATTGGCGGCCGGGCATTCAGCTGCCTGGGGGGGCCCTGAGCTCTGGAATTCCCTCCCTGAACCTCTCCACCACCCCACCCCTCACTCTCGCTCTCTCTCTCTGTCTCCTCCTTTAAGACACTCCTTAAAGCCGACCTCTTTGATTGATCTTTCAGTCACTCCACCCAAGTGCCTTGCGGTATCATTTATTGTGGGCGGCGCTATATAAATGCACCTTGTCATGGTGGGGCTGATCCCCAAGGAGCGGTCAGCCTTCTGTCCGGGAGGAGTGCCAAGTGGCTGGACAGAGATCAATTCCCTTCCGGTGCTGTTGACTTGACCACCCAGGTCTCGATGGAGATGGTCCTGGTTATAGTTTAATTGTCTTTCCAAAGACTGGGCTTTGTTTGTGTTGAAATCACTGCGGTAATCACTCGGAAGGCTCCCTGTAATGAAGATTTGATTCATTGCAGAGTTACAGATCAATCCAAGAGGCAGGCTGGAGGTCGATAGGATGCGTCCATCTTAATCTCCTTACAAGGCTGGGATACCAGCCAGAGGCTGCATTTCTCTAGCGCCTCAAGACATCACAAAACCCCTCGCCCCCACTAAACTCCTTGCTGACGTGTGCTTGACATAGGAACCCCAGCAGCCAATTTGCGCACAGCAAGATCCCACAAGTGCCATGCGATAAAGACCCAGCCAGTGTCCCGTAGTGATGTAGGTTGAGGAGTAAATATTGGGCCCCAGGACACCAGGGGATGAACACTCACCCCACACCTGCCCCCCACCAAGTCACCCTCTTCATCCAACAGCAGCCATGGGATCTTCTACATTCACACGAGAGGTTAGATAGAGGCCACGGATTAACGTCACATCAGGAAAGATGGCGCCTCCGACGGTGCGGCACTCCCTCAGTACTGACCCTGCGACAGTGCGGCGCTCCCTCAGTACTGACCCTCCAACAGTGCAGCACTCCCTCAGCACTGACCCTCCGACAGTGCGGCGCTCCCTCAGTACTGACCCTCCGACAGTGCGGCGCTCCCTCAGTACTGACCCTCCGACAGTGCGGCGCTCCCTCAGTACTGACCCTCCGACAGTGCGGCGCTCCCTCAGCACTGACCCTCCGACACTGCAGCGCTCCCTCAGTACTGACCCTCTGACAGTGCGGCACTCCCTCAGCACTGTAACTCACTCCCGGGTGTCTTATTCTATATATAAACCATCCGAATCCCTCGATAAGATTCCAGCCTGCAGTGTAATCTTTTATTCATTCGCTTGTGATTGCGATGAGTAAATGCTGCTGTTTTGCACCGCTTTGAACTGCTCTGTGAATATGAGAGGGATGCGCGGATGAAGGGCAGAGTGAGCGCTTTGCCTGCTGCTCCCGAATCCTCCGGAGTCCATTTCTGCTGCATTTTAAATTCCACGATTGTCTCCCCCGGGCAGCTGTTCCAACAGTCAATGTGTTGCCTGGTCTAAAACTGCTGGTTATGAAGAATCCCTGCCAGTCTGAATGTGCGGGGAGCTCTCGTCGCCCCAAGCTGGAGGTGTTCCCTCCGTCGGCGTTTACCCCCCCCCCCCCCCACCGCATTCACAGCTGGAGGGAACAACAGAACATACCCGATTTCGCTCTGAAGCAGACGCAGGAGATCAGGGCCGATTCAGGCTTCGGCCTACATCCCACAGCAACGGCGGCCACATTAGAAACAGCCAGTGTGGCGGGGCCATGGTGGGGGGGCGGGGTTGGGGGCGGGTGGGGGGGGTGTGCGTTCAGCAGTCTCGCTGGGGGGACGGTGGGGGTTAACGCCTTTGCTGAACCCACGTTTTCAATTGCCCCTTTAGCACTGGCGTGTTGGCATCGCTGTGAGGGTGGCATTCATCATTCATCGCAAAATACCCAGAGAACGCGGTGCTGCTTAGTCACCAGCTTCAACTGCTGGTAGATGGATGAACTTTGTGGAAGGTTAGACCCAGTGCAGAAAGGCGGTTAAAAGCCAAACAGGTTAATCTGGACCTGGTGTCACGGAGATCGCCAACGGCACTGTAACCCAGTGTAATACAGTGACAGATCTGTCCACACCAGTACTGTACCCCAGTGTTATACAGTGACAGACCCATCCCCACCAGTAATGTTCCCCAGTGTTATACAGTGACAGACCTGTCCCCACCAGTACTGTACCCCAGTGTTATACAGTGACAGATCTGTACCCACCAGTACTGTACCCCAGTGTTATACAGTGACAGATCTATACCCACCAGTACTGTACCCCAGTGTTATACAGTGACAGACCCATCCCCACCAGTAATGTTCCCCAGTGTTATACAGTGACAGACCTGTCCCCACCAGTACTGTACCCCAGTGTTATACAGTGACAGAACTGTACCCACCAGTACTGTACCCCAGTGTTATACAGTGACAGATCTGTCCCCAACGGCACTGTACCCCAGTGTTATACAGTGACAGACCTGTCCCCACCAGTACTGTACCCCAGTGTTATACAGTGACAGATCTGTCCCCACCAGTACTGTACCCCAGTGTTATACAGTGACAGATCTGTCCCCACCAGTACTGTACCCCAGAGTTATACAGTGACAGATCTGTCCCCAACGGCACTGTACCCCAGTGTTACACAGTGACAGACCTGTCCCACCAGTACTGTACCCCAGTGATATACAATGACAGACCCGTCCCCACCACTACTGTAGCCCAGTGTTATACAATGACAGAACCGTCCCCACCAGTACTGTACCCCAGTGTTATACAGTGACAGATCTGTCCCCACCAGTACTGTACCCCAGTGTTATACAGTGACAGATCTGTCCCCACCAGTACTGTACCCCAGTGTTATACAGTGACAGACCTGTCCCCACAGGTACTGTACCCCAGTGTTATACAGTGACAGATCTGTCCCCAACGGCACTGTACCCCAGTGTTATACAGTGACAGACCTGTCCCCACCAGTACTGTACCCCAGTGTTATACAGTGACAGACCTGACCCCACCAGTGCTGTCACCCAGTGTTATACAGTGACAGACCTGTCCCTACCAGTACTGTACCCCAGTGTTATACAGTGACAGACCTGTCCCTACCAGTACTGTACCCCAGTGTTATACAGTGACAGACCTGTCCCCACCAGTACTGTACCCCAGTGATACACAGTGACAGACGCGTCCCCACCAGTACTGTACCCCAGTGTTATACAGTGAAAGATCTGTCCCCAACGGCACTGTACCCCAGTGTTACACAGTGACAGACCTGTCCCCACCAGTACTGTACCCCAGTGTTATACAATGACAGACCCGTCCCCACCACTACTGTACCCCAGTGTTATACAATGACAGACCCGTCCCCACCAGTACTGTACCCCAGTGTTATACAGTGACAGATCTGTCCCCACCAGTACTGTACCCCAGTGTTATACAGTGACAGATCTGTCCCCACCAGTACTGTACCCCAGTGTTATACAGTGACAGACCTGTCCCCACAGGTACTGTACCCCAGTGTTATACAGTGACAGATCTGTCCCCAACGGCACTGTACCCCAGTGTTATACAGTGACAGACCTGTCCCCACCAGTACTGTACCCCAGTGTTATACAGTGACAGACCTAACCCCACCAGTGCTGTCACCCAGTGTTATACAGTGACAGACCTGTCCCTACCAGTACTGTACCCCAGTGTTATACAGTGACAGATCTGTCCCCACCAGTACTGTACCCCAGTGTTATACAGTGACAGACCTGTCCCCACCAGTACTGTACCCCAGTGTTATACAGTGACAGAACTGTCCCCAACGGCACTGTACCCCAGTGTTATACAGTGACAGACCTGTCCCCACCAGTACTGTACCCCAGTGTTATACAGTGACAGATCTGTCCCCAGCGGCACTGTACCCCAGTGTTACACAGTGACAGACCTGTCCCCACCAGTACTGTACCCCAGTGTTATACAATGACAGACCCGTCCCCACCACTACTGTACCCCAGTGTTATACAATGACAGACCCGTCCCCACCAGTACTGTACCCCAGTGTTATACAGTGACAGACCTGTCCCCACCAGTACTGTACCCCAGTGTTATACAGTGACAGACCAGTCCCCACCCCTACTGAACCCCAGTGTTATACAGTGACAGACCAGTCCCCACCAGTACTGTAGCCCAGTGTTATACAGTGACAGACCTGTCCCCACCAGTAATGTACCCCAGTGTTATACAGTGACAGACCTGTCCCCACCAGTACTGTACCCCAGTGTTATACAGTGACAGACCTGTCCCCACCAGTACGGTACCCCAGTGTTATACAGTGACAGACCTGTCCCCACCTGTACTGTACCCCAGTGTTATACAGTGACAGACCTGTCCCCACCAGTACTGTACCACAGTGTTATACAGTGACAGACCTGTCCCCACCAGTACTGTACCCCAGTGTTATACAGTGACAGACCTGTCCCCACCAGTACTGTACCCCAGTGTTATACAGTGACAGACCCGTCCCCACCAGTACTGTACCCCAGTGTTATACAGTGACAGACCTGTCCCCACCTGTACTGTTCCCCAGTGTTATACAGTGACAGACCTGTCCCCACCCCTACTGAACCCCAGTGTTATACAGTGACAGACCTGTCCCCACCAGTACTGTACCCCAGTGTTATACAGTGACAGACCTGTCCCCACCAGTACTGTACCCCAGTGTTATACAGTGACAGACCTGTCCCCACCAGTACTGTACCCCAGTGTTATACAGTGACAGACCATCCCCACCAGTACTGTACCCCAGTGTTATACAGTGACAGACCTGTCCCCACCAGTACTGTACCCCAGTGTTATACAGTGACAGAACTGTCCCCACCAGTACTGTACCACAGTGTTATACAGTGACAGACCCGTCCGCACCAGTACTGTACCCCAGTGTTATACAGTGACAGACCTGTCCCCACCAGTACTGTACCCCAGTGTTATCAGTGACAGACCCGTCCCAACCAGTAATGTACCCCAGAGTATTACAGCAACAGTCCCGTCCCCACCAGTACTGGACCCCAGTGTTATACAGTGACAGACCCGTCCCAACCAGTACTGTACCCCATTGTTATACAGTGACAGACCTGTGCCCACCAGTACTGTACCCCAGTGTTATAGAGTGACAGACCCGTCCCCACCAGTACTGTACACCATTGTTATACAGTGACAGACCTGTGCCCACCAGTACTGTACCCCAGTGTTATACAGTGACAGACCTGTCCCCACCAGTACTGTACCCCAGTGTTATACAGTGACAGACCTGTCCCCACCAGTACTGTACCCCAGTGTTATAGAGTGACAGACCCGACCCCACCAGTTCTGTACACCAGTGTTATACAGTGACAGACATGACCCCACCAGTACTGTACCCCAGTGATTTACAGTGACAGACCTGTGCCCACCAGTACTCTACCCCAGTGTTATACAGGGACAGACCCGTCCCCACCAGTACAGTACCCCAGTACTATACAGTGGCAGACCTGTGCCTACCAGTACTGTACCCCAGTGTTATACAGTGACAGACCTGTCCCCACCAGTACTGTACCCCAGTGGTATACAGTGACAGACCTGTCCCCACCAGTACTGTACCCCAGTGTTATAGAGTGACAGACCCGACCCCACCAGTAATGTACACCAGTGTTATACAGTGACAGACATGGCCCCACCAGTACTGTACCCCAGTGTTTTACAGTGACAGACCTGTCCCAAGCAGTACTGTACCCCAGTGTTATACAGTGACAGATCTGTCCCCAACGGCACTGTACCCCAGTGTTATACAGTGACAGACCTGTCCCCACCAGTACTGTACCCCAGTGTTATACAGTGACAGATCTGTCCCCAACGGCACTGTACCCCAGTGTTACACAGTGACAGTCCTGTCCCCACCAGTACTGTACCCCAGTGTTATACAATGACAGACCCGTCCCCACCACTACTGTACCCCAGTGTTATACAATGACAGACCCGTCCCCACCAGTACTGTACCCCAGTGTTATACAGTGACAGACCTGTCACCACCAGTACTGTACCCCAGTGTTATACAGTGACAGATCTGTCCCCACCCCTACTGAACCCCAGTGTTATACAGTGACAGACCTGTCCAGACCAGTACTGTACCCCAGTGTTATACAGTGACAGACCTGTCCCCACCAGTACTGTACCCCAGTGTTATACAGTGACAGACCTGTCCCCACCAGTAATGTACCCCAGTGTTATACAGTGACAGACCTGTCCCCACCAGTACTGTACCCCAGTGTTATACAGTGACAGACCTGTCCCCCCCTGTACTGTACCACAGTGTTATACAGTGACAGACCTGTCCCCACCTTTACTGTACCCCAGTGTTATACAGTGACAGACCTGTCCCCACCAGTACTGTACCACAGTGTTATACAGTGACAGACCTGTCCCCACCAGTACTGTACCCCAGTGTTATACAGTGACAGACCTGTCCCCACCAGTACTGTATCCCAGTGTTATACAGTGACAGACCCGTCCCCACCAGTACTGTACCCCAGTGTTATACAGTGACAGACCCGTCCCCACCAGTACTGTACCCCAGTGCTATACAGTGACAGACCTGTGCCCACCAGTACTGTACCCCAGTGTTATAGAGTGACAGACCAGTCCCCACCAGTACTGTACCCCAGTGTTATACCGTGACAGACCCGTGCCCACCAGTACTGTACCCCAGTGTTATACAGTGACAGACCTGTCCCCACCAGTACTGTACCCCAGTGTTATACAGTGACAGACCTGTCCCCACCAGTACTGTACCCCAGTGTTATAGAGTGACAGACACGACCCCACCAGTTCTGTACACCAGTTTTATACAGTGACAGACATGACCCCACCAGTACTGTACCCCAGTGTTTTACAGTGACAGACCTGTGCCCACCAGTACTCTACCCCAGTGTTATACAGTGACAGACCTGTCCCCACCTGTACTGTTCCCCAGTGTTATACAGTGACAGACCTGTCCCCACCAGTACGGTACCCCAGTGTTATACAGTGACAGACCTGTCCCCACCTGTACTGTACCCCAGTGTTATACAGTGACAGACCTGTCCCCACCAGTACTGTACCACAGTGTTATACAGTGACAGACCTGTCCCCACCAGTACTGTACCCCAGTGTTATACAGTGACAGACCTGTCCCCACCAGTACTGTACCCCAGTGTTATACAGTGACAGACCCGTCCCCACCAGTACTGTACCCCAGTGTTATACAGTGACAGACCTGTCCCCACCTGTACTGTTCCTCAGTGTTATACAGTGACAGACCTGTCCCCACCCCTACTGAACCCCAGTGTTATACAGTGACAGACCTGTCCCCACCAGTACTGTACCCCAGTGTTATACAGTGACAGACCTGTCCCCACCAGTACTGTACCCCAGTGTTATACAGTGACAGTCCTGTCCCCACCAGTACTGTACCCCAGTGTTATACAATGACAGACCCGTCCCCACCACTACTGTACCCCAGTGTTATACAATGACAGACCCGTCCCCACCAGTACTGTACCCCAGTGTTATACAGTGACAGACCTGTCACCACCAGTACTGTACCCCAGTGTTATACAGTGACAGATCTGTCCCCACCAGTACTGTACCCCAGTGTTATACAGTGACAGACCTGTCCCCACAGGTACTGTACCCCAGTGTTATACAGTGACAGATCTGTCCCCAACGGCACTGTACCCCAGTGTTATACAGTGACAGACCTGTCCCCACCAGTACTGTACCCCAGTGTTATACAGTGACAGACCTAACCCCACCAGTGCTGTCACCCAGTGTTATACAGTGACAGACCTGTCCCTACCAGTACTGTACCCCAGTGTTATACAGTGACAGATCTGTCCCCACCAGTACTGTACCCCAGTGTTATACAGTGACAGACCTGTCCCCACCAGTACTGTACCCCAGTGTTATACAGTGACAGATCTGTCCCCAACGGCACTGTACCCCAGTGTTATACAGTGACAGACCTGTCCCCACCAGTACTGTACCCCAGTGTTATACAGTGACAGATCTGTCCCCAGCGGCACTGTACCCCAGTGTTACACAGTGACAGACCTGTCCCCACCAGTACTGTACCCCAGTGTTATACAATGACAGACCCGTCCCCACCACTACTGTACCCCAGTGTTATACAATGACAGACCCGTCCCCACCAGTACTGTACCCCAGTGTTATACAGTGACAGACCTGTCCCCACCAGTACTGTACCCCAGTGTTATACAGTGACAGACCTGTCCCCACCCCTACTGAACCCCAGTGTTATACAGTGACAGACCAGTCCCCACCAGTACTGTAGCCCAGTGTTATACAGTGACAGACCTGTCCCCACCAGTAATGTACCCCAGTGTTATACAGTGACAGACCTGTCCCCACCAGTACTGTACCCCAGTGTTATACAGTGACAGACCTGTCCCCACCAGTACGGTACCCCAGTGTTATACAGTGACAGACCTGTCCCCACCTGTACTGTACCCCAGTGTTATACAGTGACAGACCTGTCCCCACCAGTACTGTACCACAGTGTTATACAGTGACAGACCTGTCCCCACCAGTACTGTACCCCAGTGTTATACAGTGACAGACCTGTCCCCACCAGTACTGTACCCAGTGTTATACAGTGACAGACCCGTCCCCACCAGTACTGTACCCCAGTGTTATACAGTGACAGACCTGTCCCCACCTGTACTGTTCCCCAGTGTTATACAGTGACAGACCTGTCCCCACCCCTACTGAACCCCAGTGTTATACAGTGACAGACCTGTCCCCACCAGTACTGTACCCCAGTGTTATACAGTGACAGACCTGTCCCCACCAGTACTGTACCCCAGTGTTATACAGTGACAGACCTGTCCCCACCAGTACTGTACCCCAGTGTTATACAGTGACAGACCATCCCCACCAGTACTGTACCCCAGTGTTATACAGTGACAGACCTGTCCCCACCAGTACTGTACCCCAGTGTTATACAGTGACAGAACTGTCCCCACCAGTACTGTACCACAGTGTTATACAGAGACAGACCTGTCCCACCAGTACTGTACCCCAGTGTTATACAGTGACAGACCTGTCCCCACCAGTACTGTACCCCAGTGTTATACAGTGACAGACCCGTCCCAACCAGTACTGTACCCCAGTGTTATACAGTGACAGACCTGTCCCCACCAGTACTGTACCCCAGTGTTATACAGTGACAGACCCGTCCGCACCAGTACTGTACCCCAGTGCTATACAGTGACAGACCTGTGCCCACCAGTACTGTACCCCAGTGTTATAGAGTGACAGACCCGTCCCCACCAGTACTGTACACCATTGTTATACAGTGACAGACCTGTGCCCACCAGTACTGTACCCCAGTGTTATACAGTGACAGACCTGTCCCCACCAGTACTGTACCCCAGTGTTATACAGTGACAGACCTGTCCCCACCAGTACTGTACCCCAGTGTTATAGAGTGACAGACCCGACCCCACCAGTTCTGTACACCAGTGTTATACAGTGACAGACATGACCCCACCAGTACTGTACCCCAGTGATTTACAGTGACAGACCTGTGCCCACCAGTACTCTACCCCAGTGTTATACAGGGACAGACCCGTCCCCACCAGTACCGTACCCCAGTACTATACAGTGGCAGACCTGTGCCTACCAGTACTGTACCCCAGTGTTATACAGTGACAGACCTGTCCCCACCAGTACTGTACCCCAGTGGTATACAGTGACAGACCTGTCCCCACCAGTACTGTACCCCAGTGTTATAGAGTGACAGACCCGACCCCACCAGTAATGTACACCAGTGTTATACAGTGACAGACATGGCCCCACCAGTACTGTACCCCAGTGTTTTACAGTGACAGACCTGTCCCAAGCAGTACTGTACCCCAGTGTTATACAGTGACAGATCTGTCCCCAACGGCACTGTACCCCAGTGTTATACAGTGACAGACCTGTCCCCACCAGTACTGTACCCCAGTGTTATACAGTGACAGATCTGTCCCCAACGGCACTGTACCCCAGTGTTACACAGTGACAGTCCTGTCCCCACCAGTACTGTACCCCAGTGTTATACAATGACAGACCCGTCCCCACCACTACTGTACCCCAGTGTTATACAATGACAGACCCGTCCCCACCAGTACTGTACCCCAGTGTTATACAGTGACAGACCTGTCACCACCAGTACTGTACCCCAGTGTTATACAGTGACAGATCTGTCCCCACCCCTACTGAACCCCAGTGTTATACAGTGACAGACCTGTCCAGACCAGTACTGTACCCCAGTGTTATACAGTGACAGACCTGTCCCCACCAGTACTGTACCCCAGTGTTATACAGTGACAGACCTGTCCCCACCAGTAATGTACCCCAGTGTTATACAGTGACAGACCTGTCCCCACCAGTACTGTACCCCAGTGTTATACAGTGACAGACCTGTCCCCCCCTGTACTGTACCACAGTGTTATACAGTGACAGACCTGTCCCCACCTTTACTGTACCCCAGTGTTATACAGTGACAGACCTGTCCCCACCAGTACTGTACCACAGTGTTATACAGTGACAGACCTGTCCCCACCAGTACTGTACCCCAGTGTTATACAGTGACAGACCTGTCCCCACCAGTACTGTATCCCAGTGTTATACAGTGACAGACCCGTCCCCACCAGTACTGTACCCCAGTGTTATACAGTGACAGACCCGTCCCCACCAGTACTGTACCCCAGTGCTATACAGTGACAGACCTGTGCCCACCAGTACTGTACCCCAGTGTTATAGAGTGACAGACCAGTCCCCACCAGTACTGTACCCCAGTGTTATACCGTGACAGACCCGTGCCCACCAGTACTGTACCCCAGTGTTATACAGTGACAGACCTGTCCCCACCAGTACTGTACCCCAGTGTTATACAGTGACAGACCTGTCCCCACCAGTACTGTACCCCAGTGTTATAGAGTGACAGACACGACCCCACCAGTTCTGTACACCAGTTTTATACAGTGACAGACATGACCCCACCAGTACTGTACCCCAGTGTTTTACAGTGACAGACCTGTGCCCACCAGTACTCTACCCCAGTGTTATACAGTGACAGACCTGTCCCCACCTGTACTGTTCCCCAGTGTTATACAGTGACAGACCTGTCCCCACCAGTACGGTACCCCAGTGTTATACAGTGACAGACCTGTCCCCACCTGTACTGTACCCCAGTGTTATACAGTGACAGACCTGTCCCCACCAGTACTGTACCCCAGTGTTATACAGTGACAGACCTGTCCCCACCAGTACTGTACCCCAGTGTTATACAGTGACAGTCCTATCCCCACCAGTACTGTACCCCAGTGTTATACAGTGACAGACCCGTCCCCACCAGTACTGTACCCCAGTGTTATACAGTGACAGACCTGTCCCCACCTCTACTGTTCCTCAGTGTTATACTGTGACAGACCTGTCCCCACCCCTACTGAACCCCAGTGTTATACAGTGACAGACCTGTCCCCACCAGTACTGTACCCCAGTGTTATACAGTGACAGACCTGTCCCCACCAGTACTGTACCCCAGTGTTATACAGTGACAGACCTGTCCCCACCAGTACTGTACCCCAGTGTTATACAGTGACAGACCATCCCCACCAGTACTGAACCCCAGTGTTATACAGTGACAGACCTGTCCCCACCAGTACTGTACCCCAGTGTTATACAGTGACAGACCTGTCCCCACCAGTACTGTACCCCAGTGTTATACAGTGACAGACCTGTCCCCACCAGTACTGTACCCCAGTGTTATACAGTGACAGACCTGTCCCCACCAGTACTGTACCCCAGTGTTATACAGTGACAGACCATCCCCACCAGTACTGTACCCCAGTGTTATACAGTGACAGACCTGTCCCCACCAGTACTGTACCCCAGTGTTATACAGTGACAGAACTGTCCACACCAGTACTGTACCACAGTGTTATACAGAGACAGACCTGTCCCACCAGTACTGTACCCCAGTGTTATACAGTGACAGACCTGTCCCCACCAGTACTGTACCCCAGTGTTATACAGTGACAGACCCGTCCCAACCAGTACTGTACCCCAGTGTTATACAGTGACAGACCTGTCCCCACCAGTACTGTACCCCAGTGTTATACAGTGACAGACCCGTCCGCACCAGTACTGTACCCCAGTGCTATACAGTGACAGACCTGTGCCCACCAGTACTGTACCCCAGTGTTATAGAGTGACAGACCCGTCCCCACCAGTACTGTACACCATTGTTATACAGTGACAGACCTGTGCCCACCAGTACTGTACCCCAGTGTTATACAGTGACAGACCTGTCCCCACCAGTACTGTACCCCAGTGTTATACAGTGACAGACCTGTCCCCACCAGTACTGTACCCCAGTGTTATAGAGTGACAGACCCGACCCCACCAGTTCTGTACACCAGTGTTATACAGTGACAGACATGACCCCACCAGTACTGTACCCCAGTGATTTACAGTGACAGACCTGTGCCCACAAGTACTCTACCCCAGTGTTATACAGGGACAGACCCGTCCCCACCAGTACAGTACCCCAGTACTATACAGTGGCAGACCTGTGCCTACCAGTACTGTACCCCAGTGTTATACAGTGACAGACCTGTCCCCACCAGTACTGTACCCCAGTGGTATACAGTGACAGACCTGTCCCCACCAGTACTGTACCCCAGTGTTATAGAGTGACAGACCCGACCCCACCAGTAATGTACACCAGTGTTATACAGTGACAGACATGGCCCCACCAGTACTGTACCCCAGTGTTTTACAGTGACAGACCTGTCCCAAGCAGTACTGTACCCCAGTGTTATACAGTGACAGATCTGTCCCCAACGGCACTGTACCCCAGTGTTATACAGTGACAGACCTGTCCCCACCAGTACTGTACCCCAGTGTTATACAGTGACAGATCTGTCCCCAACGGCACTGTACCCCAGTGTTACACAGTGACAGTCCTGTCCCCACCAGTACTGTACCCCAGTGTTATACAATGACAGACCCGTCCCCACCACTACTGTACCCCAGTGTTATACAATGACAGACCC
The DNA here is from genome assembly GCF_017639515.1 of Carcharodon carcharias. NCBI lineage: Eukaryota > Metazoa > Chordata > Chondrichthyes > Lamniformes > Lamnidae > Carcharodon > Carcharodon carcharias. The sequence goes on from NW_024470892.1 coordinate 496,419, forward strand.
GTCCCCACCAGTACTGTACCCCAGTGTTATACAGTGACAGACCTGTCACCACCAGTACTGTACCCCAGTGTTATACAGTGACAGATCTGTCCCCACCCCTACTGAACCCCAGTGTTATACAGTGACAGACCTGTCCAGACCAGTACTGTACCCCAGTGTTATACAGTGACAGACCTGTCCCCACCAGTACTGTACCCCAGTGTTATACAGTGACAGACCTGTCCCCACCAGTAATGTACCCCAGTGTTATACAGTGACAGACCTGTCCCCACCAGTACTGTACCCCAGTGTTATACAGTGACAGACCTGTCCCCCCCTGTACTGTACCACAGTGTTATACAGTGACAGACCTGTCCCCACCTTTACTGTACCCCAGTGTTATACAGTGACAGACCTGTCCCCACCAGTACTGTACCACAGTGTTATACAGTGACAGACCTGTCCCCACCAGTACTGTACCCCAGTGTTATACAGTGACAGACCTGTCCCCACCAGTACTGTATCCCAGTGTTATACAGTGACAGACCCGTCCCCACCAGTACTGTACCCCAGTGTTATACAGTGACAGACCCGTCCCCACCAGTACTGTACCCCAGTGCTATACAGTGACAGACCTGTGCCCACCAGTACTGTACCCCAGTGTTATAGAGTGACAGACCAGTCCCCACCAGTACTGTACCCCAGTGTTATACCGTGACAGACCCGTGCCCACCAGTACTGTACCCCAGTGTTATACAGTGACAGACCTGTCCCCACCAGTACTGTACCCCAGTGTTATACAGTGACAGACCTGTCCCCACCAGTACTGTACCCCAGTGTTATAGAGTGACAGACACGACCCCACCAGTTCTGTACACCAGTTTTATACAGTGACAGACATGACCCCACCAGTACTGTACCCCAGTGTTTTACAGTGACAGACCTGTGCCCACCAGTACTCTACCCCAGTGTTATACAGTGACAGACCTGTCCCCACCTGTACTGTTCCCCAGTGTTATACAGTGACAGACCTGTCCCCACCAGTACGGTACCCCAGTGTTATACAGTGACAGACCTGTCCCCACCTGTACTGTACCCCAGTGTTATACAGTGACAGACCTGTCCCCACCAGTACTGTACCACAGTGTTATACAGTGACAGACCTGTCCCCACCAGTACTGTACCCCAGTGTTATACAGTGACAGACCTGTCCCCACCAGTACTGTACCCCAGTGTTATACAGTGACAGACCCGTCCCCACCAGTACTGTACCCCAGTGTTATACAGTGACAGACCTGTCCCCACCTGTACTGTTCCACAGTGTTATACAGTGACAGACCTGTCCCCACCCTACTGAACCCCAGTGTTATACAGTGACAGACCTGTCCCCACCAGTACTGTACCCCAGTGTTATACAGTGTCAGACCTGTCCCCACCAGTACTGTACCCCAGTGTTATACAGTGACAGACCTGTCCCCACCAGTACTGTACCCCAGTGTTATACAGTGACAGACCATCCCCACCAGTACTGTACCCCAGTGTTATACAGTGACAGACCTGTCCCCACCAGTACTGTACCCTAGTGTTATACAGTGACAGAACTGTCCCCACCAGTACTGTACCACAGTGTTATACAGCGTCGGACCTGTCCCACCAGTACTGTACCCCAGTGTTATACAGTGAGAGACCTGTCCCCACCAGTACTGTACCCCAGTGTTATACAGTGACAGACACATCGCAACCAGTACTGTACCCCAGTGTTATACAGTGACAGACCTGTCCCCACCAGTACTGTACCCCAGTGTTATACAGTGACAGACCCGTCCGCACCAGTACTGTACCCCAGTGCTATACAGTGACAGACCTGTGCCCACCAGTACTGTACCCCAGTGTTATACAGTGACAGACCCGTCCCCACCAGTACTGTACCCCAGTGTTATACAGTGGCAGACCTGTGCCCACCAGTACTGTACCCCAGTGTTATACAGTGACAGACCTGCCCCCACCAGTACTGTACCCCTGTGTTATACAGTGACAGACCTGTCCCCACCAGTACTGTACCCCAGTGTTATAGAGTGACAGACCCGACCCCACCAGTACTGTACACCAGTGTTATACAGTGACAGACATGACCCCACCAGTACTGTACCCCAGTGTTTTACAGTGACAGACCTGTGCCCACCAGTACTCTACCCCAGTGTTATACAGGGACAGACCCGTCCCCACCAGTACAGTACCCCAGTGTTATACAGTGGCAGACCTGTGCCTACCAGTACTGTACCCCAGTGTTATACAGTGACAGACCTGTCCCCACCAGTACTGTACCCCAGTGGTATACAGTGACAGACCTGTCCCCACCAGTACTGTACCCCCAGTGTTATAGAGTGACAGACCCGACCCCACCAGTAATGTACACCAGTGTTATACAGTGACAGACATGGCCCCACCAGTACTGTACCCCAGTGTTTTACAGTGACAGACCTGTCCCAAGCAGTACTGTACCCCAGTGTTATACAGTGACAGATCTGTCCCCAACGGCACTGTACCCCAGTGTTATACAGTGACAGACCTGTCCCCACCAGTACTGTACCCCAGTGTTATACAGTGACAGATCTGTCCCCAACGGCACTGTACCCCAGTGTTACACAGTGACAGTCCTGTCCCCACCAGTACTGTACCCCAGTGTTATACAATGACAGACCCGTCCCCACCACTACTGTACCCCAGTGTTATACAATGACAGACCCGTCCCCACCAGTACTGTACCCCAGTGTTATACAGTGACAGACCTGTCCCCACCAGTACTGTACCCCAGTGTTATACAGTGACAGATCTGTCCCCACCCCTACTGAACCCCAGTGTTATACAGTGACAGACCTGTCCAGACCAGTACTGTACCCCAGTGTTATACAGTGACAGACCTGTCCCCACCAGTACTGTACCCCAGTGTTATACAGTGACAGACCTGTCCCCACCAGTAATGTACCCCAGTGTTATACAGTGACAGACCTGTCCCCACCAGTACTGTACCCCAGTGTTATACAGTGACAGACCTGTCCCCCCCTGTACTGTACCACAGTGTTATACAGTGACAGACCTGTCCCCACCTTTACTGTACCCCAGTGTTATACAGTGACAGACCTGTCCCCACCAGTACTGTACCACAGTGTTATACAGTGACAGACCTGTCCCCACCAGTACTGTACCCCAGTGTTATACAGTGACAGACCTGTCCCCACCAGTACTGTATCCCAGTGTTATACAGTGACAGACCCGTCCCCACCAGTACTGTACCCCAGTGTTATACAGTGACAGACCCGTCCCCACCAGTACTGTACCCCAGTGCTATACAGTGACAGACCTGTGCCCACCAGTACTGTACCCCAGTGTTATAGAGTGACAGACCAGTCCCCACCAGTACTGTACCCCAGTGTTATACCGTGACAGACCCGTGCCCACCAGTACTGTACCCCAGTGTTATACAGTGACAGACCTGTCCCCACCAGTACTGTACCCCAGTGTTATACAGTGACAGACCTGTCCCCACCAGTACTGTACCCCAGTGTTATAGAGTGACAGACACGACCCCACCAGTTCTGTACACCAGTTTTATACAGTGACAGACATGACCCCACCAGTACTGTACCCCAGTGTTTTACAGTGACAGACCTGTGCCCACCAGTACTCTACCCCAGTGTTATACAGTGACAGACCCGTCCCCACCAGTACTGTACCCCAGTGTTATACAGTGGCAGACCTGTGCCCACCAGTACTGTACCCCAGTGTTATACAGTGACAGACCTGTCCCCACCAGTAATGTACCCCAGTGTTATACAGTGGCAGACCTGTGCCCACCAGTACTGTACCCCAGTGTTATACAGTGACAGACCTGTCCCCACCAGTACTGTACCCCAGTGTTATACAGTGACAGATCTGTCCCCAACGGCACTGTACCCCAGTGTTACACAGTGACAGACATGTCCCCAACAGTACTGTACCCCAGTGTTATACAGTGACAACCTGTCCCCACCAGTACTGTACCCCAGTTTTATACAATGACAGACCTGTTCCCACCAGTACTGTACCCCAGTGTTATACAGTGACAGACCTGTCCCCACCAGTACTGTACCCCAGTGTTATACAGTGACAGACCTGTCCCACCAGTACTGTACCCCAGTGTTATACAGTGACAGACCCGTCCCCACCAGTACTGTTTGTTCTTACCCCAGTGTTATACAGTGACAGACCTGTCCCCACCAGTACTGTACCCCAGTGTTAGACAGAGACAAACCCTTCCCCACCAGTACTGTACCTCAATGTTATACAGTGACAGACCTGTCCCCACTGAACTGCACCCCAGTGTTATACAGTGATAGACCTGTCCCCACTAGTGCTGTACCCCAGTGTTATAGTGACAGACCCTTCCGCACCAGTACTGTACCCAGTGTTATACAGTGACAGACCTGTCCCCACCAGTACTGTACCCCAGTGTTATACAGTGACAGACCTGTCCCCACCAGTACTGTACCCCAGTGTTATACAGTGACAGACCTGTCCCCACCAGTACTGTACCCCAGTGTTATACAGTGACAGACCCGTCCCCACCAGTACTGTACCCCAGTGTTATACAGTGACAGACCTGTCCCCACCAGTACTGTACCCCAGTGTTATACAGTGACAGACCTGTCCCCACCAGTACTGTACCCCAGTGTATTACAGTGACAGACCTGTCCCCACCAGTATTAATCCCGAGTGTTATACAGTGACAAACCTGTCCTCACCAGTACTGTACCCCAGTGTTATACAGTGACAGACCTGTCCCCACCAGTACTGTACCCCAGTGTTATACAGTGACAGACCCGTCCCCACCAGTACTGTACCCCAGTGTTATACAGTGACAGACCTGTCCCCACCAGTACTGTACCCCAGTGTTATACAGTGACAGACCCGTCCCCACCAGTACTGTACCCCAGTGTTATACAGTGACAGACCTGTCCCCACCAGTACTGTACCCCAGTGTTATAGAGTGACAGACCCGTCCCCACCAGTACTGTACCCCAGTGTTATACAGTGACAGACCTGTCCCCACCAGTACTGTACCCCAGTGTTATACAGTGACAGACCTGTCCCCACCAGTACTGTACCCCAGTGTTATACAGTGACAGACCTGTCCCCACCAGTACTGTACCCCAGTGTTATACAGTGACAGACCTGTCCCCACCAGTACTGTACCCCAATGTTATGCAGTGACAGAACTTTCCCCATCATTACTGTACCCCAGCGTTATAAAGTGACAGATCCGTCCCCACCAGTACTGTACCCCAGTGTTATACAGTGACAGACCTGTCCCCACCAGTACTGTACCCCAGTGTTATACAGTGACAGACCCTGTCCCCACCAGTACTGTACCCCAGTGTTATACAGTGACAGACCTGTCCCCACCAGTACTGTACCCCAGTGTTATACAGTGACAGACCCGTCCCCACCAGTACTGTACCCCAGTGTTATACAGTGACAGACCCGTCCCCACCAGTACTGTACCCCAGTGTTATACAGTGACAGACCTGTCCCCACCAGTACTGTACCCCAGTGTTATACAGTGACAGACCCTGTCCCCACCAGTACTGTACCCCAGTGTTATACAGTGACAGACCTGTCCCCACCAGTACTGTACCCAGTGTTATACAGTGACAGAACCGTCCCCACCAGTACTGTACCCCAGTGTTATACAGTGACAGACCCTCCCCACCAGTACTGTACCCCAGTGTTATACAGTGTGAGACCTGTACACACCAGTACTGTACCCCAGTGTTATACAGTGACAGACTCGTCCCCACCAGTACTGTACCCCAGTGTTATACAGTGACAGACCTGTCCCCACCAGTACTGTACCCCAGTGTTATACAGTGACAGACCTGTCCCCACCAGTACTGTACCCCAGTGTTATACAGTGACAGACCTGTCCCCACCAGTACTGTACCCCAGTGTTTACAGTGACAGACCGTCCACACCAGTACTGTACCCCAGTGTTATACAGTGACAGACCCGTCCCCACCAGTACTGTACCCCAGTGTTATACAGTGACAGACCTTCCCCACCAGTACTGTACCCCAGTGTTAACATGACAGACCCGTCCCACCAGTACTGTACCCCAGTGTTATACAGTGACAGACCTGTCCCCACCAGTACTGTACCCCAGTGTTATACAGTGACAGAACCTTCCCCACCAGAACTGTACCCCAGTGTTATACAGTGACAGACCTGTCCCCACCATACTGTACCCCAGTGTTATACAGTGACAGACCTGTCCCCACCAGTACTGAACCCCAGTGTTATACAGTGACTGAACCGTGCCCACCAGTACTGTACCCCAGTGTTATACAGTGACAGACCATCCCCACCAGTACTGTACCGCAGTGGTTTACAGTGACAGACCTGTCCCCACCAGTACTGTACCCCAGCTATACTGTGACAGACCTGTCCCCACCAGTACTGTTACCCAGTGACATACAGTTACAGACCAGTGCCCACCAGTAATTTACCCCAGTGTTATACAGTGACAGGCCCTTCCCAACCAGTACTGTAGCCCAGTGTTATACAGTGACTGTCCCTTCCCCACCAGTACTGTACCCCAGTGTTATACAGTGACAGACCCGTCCCCACCAGTACTGTACCCCAGTGTTATACAGTGACAGTCCCTTCCCCACCAGTACTGTACCCCAGTGTTATACAGTGACAGACCCGTCCCCACCAGTACTGTACCCCAGTGTTATACAGTGACAGACCTGTCCCCACCAGTACTGTACCCCAGTGTTAAGTGACAGACCCGTCCCCACCAGTACTGTACCCCAGTGTTATACAGTGACAGACCTGTCCCCACCAGTACTGTACCCCAGTGTTATACAGTGACAGACCTGTCCCCACCAGTACTGTACCCCAGTGTTATACAGTGACAGACCTGTCCCCACCAGTACTGTACCCCAGTGTTATACAGTGACAGACCTGTCCCCACCAGTACTGTACCCCAGTGTTATACAGTGACAGACCTGTCCCCACCAGTACTGTACCCCAGTGTTATACAGTGACAGACCATCCCCACCAGTACTGTACCCCAGTGTTATACAGTGACAGACCTGTCCCCACCAGTACTGTACCCCAGTGTTATACAGTGACAGACCTGTCCCCACCAGTACTGTACCCCAGTGTTATACAGTGACAGACCTGTCCCCACCAGTACTGTACCCCAGTGTTATACAGTGACAGACCTGTCCCCACCAGTACTGTACCCCAGTGTTATACAGTGACAGACCCGTCCCCACCAGTACTGTACCCCAGTGTTATACAGTGACAGACCATCCCCACCAGTACTGTACCCCAGTGTTATACAGTGACAGACCTGTCCCCACCAGTACTGTACCCCAGTGTTATACAGTGACAGACCTGTCCCCACCAGTACTGTACCCCAGTTTTACACAATGACAGTCTTGTCCCTACCAGTTCTGTACCCCCGTGTTATAGTGAGAGACCATTCACCCCCAGTACTGTACCCCAGTGTTATACAGTGACAGACACGACCCCACCAGTGCTGTACCCCAGTGTTATACAGTGACAGACCTGTCCCACCAGTACTGTACCCCAGTGTTTACAGTGACAGACCCGTCCCCACCAGTACTGTACCCCAGTGTTATACAGTGACAGACCTGTCCCCACCAGTACTGTAGCCCAGTGTTATACAGTGACAGACCTGTCCCCACCAGTACTGTACCCCAGTGTTAAACAGTGACGGACCCCTCCCCAGCAGTCCTGTACCCAGTGTTATACACTCCCAGACCTGTCCCCACCAGTACTGTACCCCAGTGTTATACAGTGACAGACCTGTCCCACCAGTACTGTACCCCAGTGTTATACAGTGACAGACCTGTCCCCACCAGTTCTGTACCCCAGTTGTTTAACAGTGACAGACCTGTCCCCACCAGTACTGTACCCCAGTGTTATACAGTGTCAGACCCATCCCCACCAGTACTGTACCCGAGAGTTTTACAGCGACAGACCGTCCCCACCAGTACTGTACCAAGTGTTATACTCTGACCGACCTGTCCCACCAGTACTGTACCCTAGTGTTATACAGTGACAGACTTGTCCCCTCCTGTACTGTACCCCAGTGTTATACACTGATAGACCCTTCCCCACCAGTACTGTACCCCAGTGTTATACAGTGACAGACCCACCCCCACCAGTACTGTACCCCAGTGTTATACAGTGACAGACCCGTCCCCACCAGTACTGTACCCCAGTGTTATACAGTGACAGACCATCCCCACCAGTACTGTACCCCAGTGTTATACAGTGACAGACCCGTCCCCACCAGTACTGTACCCCAGTGTTATACAGTGACAGACTGTCCCCACCAGTACTGTACCCCAGTGTTATACAGTGACAGACCTGTCCCCACCAGTACTGTACCCCAGTGTTATACAGTGACAGACCCGTCCCCACCAGTACTGTACCCCAGTGTTATACAGTGACAGACCCCGTCCCCCAGTACTGTACCCCAGTGTTATACAGTGACAGACCTGTCCCCACCAGTACTGTACCCCAGTGTTATACAGTGACAGACCTGTCCCCACCAGTACTGTACCCCAGTGTTATACAGTGACAGACCTGTCCCACCAGTACTGTACCCCAGTGTTATACACTGACATACCCGTCCCCACCAGTACTGTACCCCAGTGTTATACAGTGGACCGACCTCCCCACCAGTACTGTACCCCAGTGTTATACAGTGACAGACCTGTCCCCACCAGTACTGTACCCCAGTGTTATACAGTGACAGACACGTCTACACCAGTACTGTACCCCAGTGTTATACAGTGACAGACCTGTCCCCACCAGTACTGTACCCCAGTGTTATACAGTGACAGACCTGTCCCCACCAGTACTGTACCCCAGTGTTATACAGTGACAGACCTGTCCCCACCAGTACTGTACCCCAGTGTTATACAGAGACAGACACGTCCCCACCAGTACTGTACCCCAGTGTTATACAGTGACAGATCTGTCCCCACCAGTACCGTACCCCAGTGTTATACAGTGAGAGGCCTGTCCCCACGTCTACTGTACCCCAGTGTTATACAGTGACAGACCCGTCCCCACGAGTACAGTACCCAAGTGTTATACAGTGACAGATCTTTCCCCACCAGTACTGTACCCCAGTGTTATACAGTGACAGACATCCCCACCAGTACTGTACCCCAGTGTTATACAGTGACAGACCCGTCTCCACCAGTACTGTACCCCAGTGTTATACAGTGACAGACCTGTCCCCACCAGTACTGTACCCCAGTGTTTACAGTGACAGACCCGTCCCCACCAGTACTGTACCCCAGTGTTATACAGTGACAGACCTGTCCCCACCAGTACTGTACCCCAGTGTTATACAGTGACAGACCTGTCCCCACCAGTACTGTACCCCAGTGTTATACAGTGACAGACCTGTCCCCACCAGTACTGTACCCCAGTGTTATACAGTGACAGACCCGTCCCCACCAGTACTGTACCCCAGTGTTATACAGTGACAGACCTGTCCCCACCAGTACTGTACCCCAGTGTTATACAGTGACAGACCTGTCCCCACCAGTACTGTACCCCAGTGTTATACAGTGACAGACCCGTCCCCACCAGTACTGTAACCCAGAGTTATACAGTGACAGACCTGTCCCCACCAGTACTGTACCCCAGTGTTATACAGTGACAGACCTGTCCCCACCAGTACTGTACGCCAGTATTATACAGTGACATACTCGTCCCCACCAGTGCTGTACCCCAGTGTTATACAGTGACGGTCCTGTCCCCACCAGTACTGTACCCCAGTGCTTTACAGAGACAGACCTGTCCACACCAGTACTGTACAACTGTGTTATACAGTGACAGACCCGTCCCCACCAGTACTGTACCCCAGTGTTATACAGTGACAGACCTGCCCCACCAGTACTGTACCCCAGTGTTATACAGTGACAGACCCTGTCCCCACCAGTACTGTACCCAGTGTTATACAGTGACAGACCTGTCCCCACCAGTACTGTACCCCAGTGTTATACAGTGACAGACCCGTCCCCACCAGTACTGTACCCCAGTGTTATACAGTGACAGACCTGTACGCACCACACTATACCCCAGTGTTATACAGTGACACACCCTTCCCCACCAGTACTGTACCCCAGTGTTATACAGTGACAGCCCTGTCCCCACCAGTACTGTACCCCAGTGTTATACAGTGACAGACCTGTCCCCACCAGTACTGTACCCCAGTGTTATACAGTGACAGACCTGTCCCCACCAGTACTGTACCCCAGTGTTATACAGTGACAGACACATCCGCACCAGTACAGTATCCCAGTGTTATACAGTGAAGGACCCGTCCCCAACCATACTGTACCCCAGTGTTATACAGTGACAGACCCGTCCCCACAGGTACTGTACCCCAGAGTTACACAGTGACCAGACCCGTCCCCACCAGTACTGTACCCCAGTGTTATACAGTGACAGACCCGTCCCCACCAGTACTGTACCCCAGTGTTATACAGTGACAGACCTGTCCCCACCAGTACTGTACCCCAGTGTTATACAGTGACAGACCTGTCCCCACCAGTACTGTACCCCAGTGTTATACAGTGACAGACCTGTCCCCACCAGTACTGTACCCCAGTGTTATACAGTGACAGACCCATCCCCACCAGTACTGTACCCCAGTGTTATACAGTGACAGACCTGTCCCCACCAGTACTGTACCCCAGTGTTATACAGTGACAGACCTGTCCCCACCAGTACTGTACCCCAGTGTTATACAGTGACAGACCTGTCCCCACCAGTACTGTACCCAGTGTTATACACTGACAGACCCGTCCCCCCCAATACTGTACCCCAGTGTTATTCAGTGACAGACCTGTCCCCACCAGTACTGTACCCCAGTGTTATACAGTGACAGTCCCGTCCCCACCAGTACTGTACCCCAGTGTTATACAGTGACAGACCCGTCCCCACCAGTACTGTACCCCAGTGTTATACAGTGACAGACCCCTCCCCACCAGTACTGTACCCCAGTGTTATACAGTGACAGACCTGTCCCCACCAGTACTGTACCCCCTGTTATACAGTGACAGACCTGTCCCCACCAGTACTGTACCCCAGTGTTATACAGTGACAGACATCCCCACCAGTACTGTACCCCAGTGTTTACAGTGACAGACCTGTCCCCACCAGCACTATACCCCAGTGTTATACAGTGACACACCCGTCCCCACCAGTGCTGTAACCCAGTGTTATACAGTGACAGACCTGTCCACCAGTACTGTACCCCAGTGATATACAGTGACAGACCTGTCCCCACCAGTACTGCTGCCCAGTGTTATACAGTGACTGACCTGTCCCCACCAGTACTGTACCCCAGTGTTATACAGTGACAGACTGTCCCCACCGTACTGTACCCCAGTGTTATACAGTGACAGACCTGTCCCCACCAGTACTGTACCCCAGTGTTATACAGTGACAGACCCTGTCCCCACCAGTACTGTACCCCAGTGTTATACAGTGACAGACCTGTCCCCACCAGTACTGTACCCCAGTGTTATACAGTGACAGACCCTCCCCCACCAGTACTGTACCCCAGTGTTATACAGTGACAGACCCGTCCCCACCAGTACTGTATCCCAGTGTTATACAGTGACAGACCCGTCCCCACCAGTACTGTACCCCAGTGTTATACAGTGACAGACCTGTCCCCACCCGTTATGTACCCCAGTGTTATACAGTGACAGACCTGTCCACACAAGTACTGTACCCCAGTGTTATACAGTGACAGACCTGTCCCCACCAGTACTGTACCCCAGTTTATACAGTGACAGACTGTCCCCACCAGTACTGTACCCCAGTGTTATACAGTGACAGACCCGTCCCCACCAGTACTGTACCCCAGTGTTATACAGTGACAGACCTGTCCCACCAGTACTGTACCCCAGTGTTATACAGTGACAGACCTGTCCCCACCAGTACTGTACCCAGTGTTATACAGTGACAGACCCGTCCCCACCAGTACTGTACCCCAGTGTTATACAGTGACAGACCCGTCCCCACCAGTACTGTACCCCAGTGTTATACAGTGACAGACCTGTCCCCACCAGTACTGTACACCAGTGTTATACACTGACAGACCCGTCCCCACCAGTACTGTACCCCAGTGTTATACAGTGACAGACCCGTCCCACCAGTACTGTACCCCAGTGTTATATACAGTGACAGACCCGTCCCCACCAGTACTGTACCCCAGTGTTATACAGTGACAGACCTGTCCCCACCAGTACTGTACCCCAGTGTTATACAGTGACAGACCTGTCCCCACCAGTACTGTACCCCAGTGTTATACAGTGACAGACCTGTCCCCACCAGTACTGTACCCCAGTGTTATACAGTGACAGACCCGTCCCCACCAGTACTGTACCCCAGTGTTATACAGTGACAGACCTGTCCCCACCAGTACTGTACCCCAGTGTTATACAGTGACAGACCCGTCCCCACCAGTACTGTACCCCAGTGTTATACAGTGACAGACCTGTCCCCACCAGTACTGTACCCCAGTGTTATACAGTGACAGACCCTTCCCCACCAGTACTGTGCCCCAGTGTTATACAGTGACAGACCTGCCCCACCGGTACTGTACCCCAGTGTTATACAGTGACAGACCTGTCCCCACCAGTACTGTACCCCAGTGTTATACAGTGACAGACATTCCCCCCCAGTACTGTACCCCAGTGTTATACAGTGACAGACCTTTCCCCACCACTACTGTACCCCAGTGTTATAATTTGACAAACCCGTCCCCACCAGTACTGTACCCCAGTGTTATACAGTGACAGACCCGTCCCCACCAGTACTGTACCCCAGTGTTATACAGTGACAGAATGTCCCCACCAGTACTGTACCCCAGTGTTATACAGTGACAGACCCATACCCACCAGTACTGTACCCCAGTGTTATACAGTGACAGACCGTCCCCACCAGTACTGTACCCCAGTGTTATACAGTGACAGACCTGTCCCCACCAGTACTGTACCCCAGTGTTATACAGTGACACCCTTTCCCCACCAGTACTGTACCCCGTGTTATACAGTGACAGCCCTGTCCCCACCAGTACTGTACCCCAGTGTTATACAGTGACAGACCTGTCCCCACCGTACTGTACCCCAGTGTTATACAGTGACAGACCGTCCCCACCAGTACTGTACCCCAGTGTTATACAGTGACAGACCCGTCCCCACCAGTACTGTATCCCAGTGTTATACAGTGACAGACCCGTCCCACCAGTACTGTACCCCAGTGTTATACAGTGACAGACCTGTCCCAACCAGTACTGTACCCCAGTGTTATACAGTGACAGACCTGTCCCCACCAGTACTGTACCCCAGTGTTATACAGTGACAGACCTTTCCCCACCAGTACTGCACCCCAGTGTTATACAGTGACAGACCTGTCCCCACCAGTACTGTACCCCAGTGTTATACAGTGACAACCTGTCCCCACCAGTACTGTACCCCAGTTTTGTACAGTGACAGACCAGTCCCCAGCAGTTCTGCACCCAGTGTTATACAGTGACAGACTATTCCCCACCAGTACTGTACCCCAGTGTTATAGAGTGATAGGCCCTTTCCCACCAGTGCTGCACCCCAGTGTTATACAGTGACAGACCCTCCCCCACCAGTACTGTACCCCAGTGTTATACAGTGACAGACCTGTCCCCACCAGTACTGTACCCCAGTGTTATACAGTGACAGACCCGTCCCCACCAGTACTGTACCCCAGTGTTATACAGTGACAGACCCGTCCCCACCAGTACTGTACCCCAGTGTTATACAGTGACAGACCTGTCCCCACCAGTACTGTACCCCAGTGTTATACAGTGACAGACCTGTCCCCACCAGTACTGTACCCCAGTGTTATACAGTGACAGACCTGTCCCCACCACTACTGTACCCCAGTGTTATACAGTGACAGACCCGTCCCCACCAGTACTGTACCCCAGTGTTATACAGTGACAGACCCGTCCCCACCAGTACTGTACCCCAGTGTTATACAGTGACAGACCCGTCCCCACCAGTACTGTACCCAGTGTTATACAGTGACAGACCTGTCCCCACCAGTACTGTACCCCAGTGTTATACAGTGACAGACCTGTCCCCACCAGTACTGTACCCCAGTGTTATACAGTGACAGACCTGTCCCCACCAGTACTGTACCCCAGTGTTATACAGTGACAGACCTGTCCCCACCAGTACTGTACCCCAGTGTTATACAGTGACAGACCCGTCCCCACCAGTACTGTACCCCAGTGTTATACAGTGACAGACCTGTCCCCACCAGTACTGTACCCCAGTGTTATACAGTGACAGACCCGTCCCCACCAGTACTGTACCCCAGTGTTATACAGTGACAGACATATCCCCACCAGTACTGTACCCCAGTGTTATACAGTGACAGACCTGTCCCCACCAGTACTGTACCCCAGTGTTATACAGTGACAGACTTCCACCCAGCAGTACTGTGCCACAGTGTTATACAGTGAGAGACCTTTGCCACCAGTGCTGTACCCCAGTGTTATACATTGACAGACCTGTCCCCACCAGTACTGTACCGCAGTGTTATACAGTGACAGACCTGTACCCACCAGTACTGTACCCCAGTGTTATACAGTGACAGACCTGTCCCCACCAGTACTGTACCCCAGTGTTATACAGTGACAGACCCGTCCCCACCAGTACTGTACCCCAGTGTTATACAGAGACAGACCGTCCCCACCAGTACTGTACCCCAGTGTTATACAGTGACAGACCCTTCCCCACCAGTATTGTACCCCAGTGTTATACAGTGACAGATCGTCCCAACCAGGACTGTACCCCAGTGTTATACAGTGACAGACCTGTCCCCCACCAGTACTGTACCCCAGTGTTATACAGTGACAGCCATGTCCCCACCAGTACTGTACCCCAGAGTTATACAGTGACAGACCTGTCCCCCACCAGTACTGTACCCCAGTGTTTTACACTGACAGACTGTCCCCACCAGTACTGTACCCCAGTGTTATACAGTGACAGACCCGTCCCCACCAGTACTTTACCCCAGTGTTATACAGTGACAGACCTGTCCCCACCAGTACTGTACCCCAGTGTTATACAGTGACAGACCCGTCCCCACCAGTACTGTACCCCAGTGTTATACAGTGACAGACCTGTCCCCACCAGTACTGTACCCCAGTGTTATACAGTGACAGACCCGTCCCCACCAGTACTGTACCCCAGTGTTATACAGTGACAGACCTGTCCCCACCAGTACTGTACCCCAGTGTTATACAGTGACAGACCTGTCCCCACCAGTACTGTACCCCAGTGTTATACAGTGACAGACCTGTCCCCACCAGTACTGTACCCCAGTGTTATACAGTGACAGACCCTTCCCCACCAGTACTGGACCCCAGTGTTATACAGTGACAGACCTGTCCGCACCAGTACTGTACCCCAGTTTTATACAGTGACAGATCTGTCCCCACCAGTACTGAATCCCAGTGATATACAGTGACAGACCCGTCCCCACCAGTACTGTACCCCAGTGTTATACAGTGACAGACCTGTCCCCACCAGTACTGTACCCCAGTCTTATACAGTGACAGACCCGTCCCCACCAGTACTGTACCCCAGTGTTATACAGTGACAGACCTGTCCCCACCAGTACTGTACCCCAGTGTTATACAGTGACAGACCGTCCCCACCAGTACTGTACCCCAGTGTTATACAGTGACAGACCTTTCCCCACCCATACTGTACCCCAATGTTATACAGGGACAGACCTGTCACCACCAGTATTGTACCCCAGTGTTATACAGTGACAGACCCGTCCCCACCAGTACTGTACCCCAGTGTTATACAGTGACAGACCCGTCCCCACCAGTACTGTACCCCAGTGTTATACAGTGACAGACCCGTCCCCACCAGTACTGTACCCCAGTGTTATACAGTGACAGACCTGTCCCCACCAGTACTGTACCCCAGTGTTATACAGTGACAGACCTGTCCCCCCAGTACTGTACCCCAGTGTTATACAGTGACAGACCCATCCCCACCAGTACTGTACCCCAGTGTTATACAGTGACAGACCATCCCCACCAGTACTGTACCCCAGTGTTATACAGTGACAGATCCTCCCCACCAGTACTGTACCCCAGTGTTATACAGTGACAGTCCCTTCCCCACCAGTACTGTACCCCAGTGTTATACAGTGACAGACCCGTCCCCACCAGTACTGTACCCCAGTGTTATACAGTGACAGACCTGTCCCCACCAGTACTGTACCCCAGTGTTATACAGTGACAGACCTGCCCCACCAGTAATGTACCCCAGTGGTTTACAGAGACAGACCTGTCCCCACCATTTGCTGTACCCCAGTGTTATACAGTGACAGACCATTCCCACCAGTACTGTACCGCAGTGGTTTACAGTGACAGACATGTCCCCACCAGTACTGTACCCCATTGTAATACAGTGACAGACCTGTCCCCACCAGTACTGTACCCCAGTGTTATACAGTGACAGACCTGTCCCCACCAGTACTGTACCCCAGTGTTATACAGTGACAGACCCGTCCCCACCAGTACTGTACCCCAGTGTATACAGTGACAGACCAGTCCCCACCAGTACTGTACCCCAGTGTTATACAGTGACAGACCCGTCCCCACCAGTACTGTACCCCAGTGTTATACAGTGACAGACCCGTCCCACCAGTACTGTACCCCAGTGTTATGCAGTGACAGACCTTCCCCACCATTACTGTACCCCAGTGTTATACAGTGACAGACCTGTCCCCACCAGTACTGTACCCCAGTGTTATACAGTGACAGACCTGTCCCCACCAGTACTGTACCCCAGTGTTATACAGTGACAGACACGTCCCCACCAGTACTGTACCCCAGTGTTATACAGTGACAGACCCGTCCCCACCAGTACTGTACCCCAGTGTTATACAGTGACAGACCCGTCCCCACCAGTACTGTACCCCAGTGTTATACAGTGACAGATCTGTCCCCACCAGTACTGTACCCCAATGTTGTACACTGACAGACCTGTCCCCACCAGTACTGTACCCCAGTGTTATACAGTGACAGATCTGTCCCCACCAGTACTGTACCCCAATGTTGTACACTGACAGACCTGTCCCGACCTGTACGGTACCCCAGTGTTATACAGTGACAGACCCTTCCCCACCAGGACTGTACCCCAGTGTTACACACTGACAGACCTGTACCCACCAGTAACTGAACCCCCAGTGTTATACAGTA